>NW_027103322.1:0-75270 GCF_902728285.1 Clytia hemisphaerica
AAAAGACCGAAAATGAAAAAAGTAAATGAAGATGAAGAAAATGAACATCTTCATTTTACATTTTACAAGTTTATAATATGTTTCAGATTATTTCCCTCGACAATATTGTCGAAACTGAAGGGTCGAAAGGGTTTAAAATCTTCATCAAAATCAATTTAATATTTAGTTTTACCGAAATTTTCCTCAGATTTTTGGTTCTAGACTGGATAAAGTCTATGTAAGGCTGGATCTACCTCGAAACCCATATTTGATGTATTTTTATGAATTACCAGATTATTTGGCCTTTTTCGACGGATTACATAGTTCGGAAGGGGGTCACTACCCCCCCTACCCTAGAGCTACCCCCCCTACCCTAGGTTCTTCCCCCTTTTAAGATTTGATGCTACCCCCCTCAAAATTTTAAAATCCTACCATAATTCTACTGGTGAAAAAGCAAGAACATTCAGTGTAAATAAGCAAATAATTAGGAAATCTGAATTTGGTGGTGTACGCTTTGATCAAAGGTAAAAGTGAACTTCTTTCAGAAGCATTGTAAATTAAAAATAAAACTTCTAATTTGGGAAAACACAAAAAAACATACCACCGACATCTTACCCCCCCCCTTTCTAGATGAACCCCCCCCTTTCTGAAAACTTCCCCCTTTCTAGAAAAAATTCTCTTACCCCCCCCTTTCTGAGATTTTCTGAACATCGCTACCCCCCCCTTCATAAAGGGGGGGGGGGGGTGCGAACTATGCGGATTTTCTACCTTTCATTGAAATTCAACCTTCCTTTAAATAAGAAAAGGTCATTTAGACAGCTAATTATCATTTTTAATGACTATAACGAAAATACTGATATATCATGAAATCATGCTTATGTTTAATTTGATAGGTCGATTTTCAACGTTTTTGAGCACTTTCCGAAAGTAACTTTTTTATTCAATTGAGCATAACTTTTGATCTAATGAATCGAGTTCAATAAATGACCCATCAAAATTTAAGTTTATCTTTCTTCTTTCCAATGAAATAGGAATGGTTCTTTTAAAACTTTTAGATTTCGAGAAAATTAGTTGTAAAGAGAGAAATTTTTTTGTGGCGCACCCGGTACAATACAATAGACGTTGGGAAGCTAGCAAAAAAGGCTGTTAGGGCCGCACGTACGGTGGATCGTTTACCTTGAGTGCCCCTCCTCGGGTGTTTTAAGCCTTCTTACCCGGGGGTGCTAAAGGGAGGTACTTAATTTCTAAACGACGGCATGTACCACCAAAGAAATGACTTTCAAAATCGGACCCTTACTGTAAAGAGGCCCCCCAGCGGACCCTCAATTCACGCAATTACACAATTTTTTTTCGAGTTTCACGCATTCACGCAAATTTTCCTCGAGTTTCACGCAATAACCCAATTTTTCAGAAAATCGGAAAATTTTCGGGAAAAAAAAGGGAAAATTCACGTATTCACGCACAAAAAAATAGCCCAGATTCACGCATTCACGCAGTCCAAAAGTGGATTTTCACGTTCCCGCAAGTTTTTTCAATTCACGCATTCATTTTTTTACCCTTGTATATATCAAAAGTACATCCTTACAGTGCATTTCGAGGGTCTCGAAAAACCTACCCTAAATAAAGGGCGGCACATGCCGTGGGTCGAACCATATGAGTGCCCCCCCCCCCCCTCGGGACTTTCAGGCTCCGTCGTAAAAATGAGACCCGAGTGAGCTGTTGAGTTTATGGATAAGGGTGCATTAGGAATTCAAAAGGAAAGAAGTGAATGTCGGGTTCAGCTTGAATAGAATACTCTAAGGTCCTTAAATCGTATTATCGTGTATTATCCCAGCCCAAAATATCAAACTGGTATCAAGCGTGGATATTATAGATACTTTTTCTAGTTTCACCAGAGCTCAGAATTCAAGCTGCACACGACGATGAAGATGTTTGGTTGCATTTCTGTCATGGGGAAGTGTCAATTTTTTTATTGAAAGTTAAAACAAGTTAAAAGGTTTTTAGTTATACATGTTTTTTATGAGAACAAACTATATGAGAATATAAGGCTTCTGTCAACGGCCAAAATATTAGAACAAGTTAACCCAGGCACCAGGCAGGCGTAGTTAATCGATATAATCGATAATCTTCTTTGAGTAATCGATAAATAATTAATTGATAAGTAATCGATGGATTAGGTACCGTAGAGTCGTCTAATCTCGACATACGTCTTGTAATCTCGACATAGCTGTAGGCTGGTCTTCGAAATAAAAAATCAAACATAAACAAATACATACCAAAGTTATCAATCAATCACTAAAATGTACTCTCTCTCTATCACGTCACAGATTGTTAAGATAATATGAGAAATGTGAAGTGTTATTACTTATATTTGAAAAGAAAACTTTAACGATGTAGTAATCGCTAAAAACTAATTAGCATACTTTCAACGAAGATGTCCAAATCACAACAACACAACATTTTGCACGCGAGGAATTTTTTAGTAGACATTTTTACCGTGAACCGAAAATAATAAAAGAACCCGGTGTTCCTTTTGAATTTAATGTGACCGCCATACTGGCAATCACGGCGTGCGGCCTGTTAGCGCCTAGAGCGTGTGTTTTTATATATAAGGAAGGGGAAACCAGGCTAAGTGCGCAAATTATTTTTATCACGTGACTTGAAGCGTAATAAAGTTGTAAAATTTTAATGATGGACACGAGAAAGTTACAAGGAAGTTTGCATGCGTTTCGTGTGTTGTGTAAAACTGCTTATAATTTGGCTGTTTTTTTAATTGAAAGGATTGCAATGTTTACTGAACTTCTAGTTTGATGGATGAACTTGTTCGATAAGAATGATACCAAGAATTTCATTCAAGGTTTGTTTTGATTATTTTACAGATCCGGTGTCGAGATTGCAAGACGTATGTCGAGATTAGACGACTCTACGGTATCGATTATATTAGCCGATAGAATCGATAGGTAATCGATACTCAAGATTTTTTCAAAGCTCGATTATTTATCGATCAATTTTGTCAGCGATTGTTTATCGATTATAGATCGATTATACTTCGATTATACTTCGATTAAATTAAGTATCGATTAAAAATCGATCGGCTATCGATCACAGCTTTTGATCGATTACATATCGATCAAAAATTGATTAATCATCGATCAAATAGTTAATCAATCAACTATCGATTCGTGATCGATTATTTATCAGATTTTAGGGAGTGGAACTTTAATTGGATTAACTTTTGCCTTCGCAAGATTAAATTTCTCGATTTCTCGAATTTTCGCCATTTTCGCGAAATTAAAAGCAACATTTTTCGCTGATCTCGATTGGGATGTACTTTTGAATTGAATCCAATCCCTTGGTAGCATAGGACCTAGAAAAGCTACTACACTAGGACCTTGTCTTCACAAATAATGAAGATCTTATACATGACTACTCAATTTTACCAGTGTTACAAAGCACTTCACATCACAGTATTGTTATGGTATCAACTAGGCTCAAAGTTCAAAATTTTGCTAGTAATGATGATAAACCAGAACCACGTTCCAAATTCAACGCTTTGAATTTCTTCTCAGATGAAATTGATTGGAATAAGATAAAAGAAGATTTGAATCAAATTGACTGGGATGTAAAACTTAACAGTGATGATCCACAAGAAATTCTTGAAAGTATCAATCAAATATGTTTGGACGTATGCAGAGGACGAATACCAGTCAGAACAACCAAAGATACCAGGAAGAAATCAAAAGTTGAAAGATATCGCCGCTCTCTTACGAAAAGAAGAAGAAAAATTACAAAGCAATTTTTAAAATGCATGTCCCAATCAAAGAAGACTAAAATAACAAAGGAACTTTTGACAATTGAAAAGGACTTACAAAAATCATTTAGGGATTCCAAGTGTTATGTTGAAAATATAGCAATCAATTCCATAAAGAAAAACTCAAAATATTTCTTTGCTTATGCGAGAAAGAAAGCAAAGATAAAAACAAAAATTGGCCCTCTGCTGAACACAAATGGTGAATTGACGCAACGAAGCAAAGAAATGGCCGAAATTCTGTCAAGACAATATGTTTCCGTCTTCAGTGCACCAAAACCATTCGATATAATGCAGAGTGAAAATGATGAAGTCAACTTAGATATCATTTCAGATCTACAAGTTACAGAAGATGATTTAATAAAAGCAATCAACGATCTGTCCCAAACTGCAGCACCAGGTCCCGATGGTTTCCCTGCAACCTTTCTCAAACAATGCAAAGAAGAACTTTCTATTCCTCTTTGTATCTTTGGACAAAGGGATTGTCCCAGACGAACTTAAAAGATGCACAATCACACCAATCTACAAAGGAGGTAGCAGATCACTGGCATCAAATTATAGACCAGTAGCCCTAACATCCCATGTCATCAAGATATTTGAAAAAGTACTCAGAGCACATATTGTAAAGCACATGGATGAAAATAATCTGTTCAATCCCAATCAACATGGATTCAGAAGCGGGCGTTCATGTTTGAGTCAGCTTTTGGAACAATATGACCTGATACTAAATATATTGGACGAAGATGCTAATGCGGATGTTGTGTACCTAGATTTTTCAAAGGCTTTTGACAAAGTAGACCATTCATTTCTCCTACGAAAAATAAAGAAACTAGGAATAGATGGAAAATTATTACAGTGGCTAAAGTCCTTCCTAACAGAGAGAAAACAATCAGTGCTAGTGAATGGTGTCACTTCTGAATCACAACAGGTCATTTCAGGAGTCCCTCAAGGTAGTGTTTTGGGACCTTTGATTTTCCTCATATTGATTGGGGATATTGACAAGGAAGTGGTGCACAGCTTTCTCAAATCCTTCGCTGATGACACTCGCGCCACAAAGAAAGTCAAAACTCTAGAAGATGCTGTCCTACTTCAAAATGATCTTGATAGAATATATAAATGGATGGATGACAACAATATGAAGCTGAATGATATAAAATTTGAACTCTTGCGCTATGGAAAGAACCATGAGATCAAGACTCAAACAAGCTATACATCACCGTCTGGTGTTGAGATTGAAAACAAAGATGTTGTGAAAGACCTTGGAATCCTGATGGACAGTAATTGCACATTTCAGAAGCAAATTACTGCAGTAATCGAAAAGGCTAAAAACTTAACATCTTGGATCCTGAGAACTTTTTTTTCACGATCTTTAAATTGTATGATCGTACTATATAAATCATTGGTGATACCAATATTAGAATATTGCTCCGTTTGGTGGAGCCCAAATGCAGTTGGTCTCATTCAGAGACTTGAAGATATTCAAAAGTCCTTCTTACGAAAGATAAATGGCACCCCAAACAATTATTGGGAGTGTCTAAAACAGACAAAAATTTACTCACTTCAAAGGCGAAGAGAACGCTACAGAATAATGTATGTCTGGAAGGTGATGGAAAAGATTGTACCTACTGTAAATGGTATCAAAACCACTGAAAACCCCCGGCTGGGCCGGATGTGTACACTGTCAATTCCAAAGAACCAAACATCAAAATTTAGAGACAGCACACTTGCAGTGCAAGGTGCAAAACTTTTTAATGCTATGCCAAAGAGCATCAGAAACCTCAAAAACATTTCTATCGATAAATTCAAAAGAGCCCTGGACACACACCTTAAGTCTATCCCAGATGAACCCCAGATCCATGGATATACTGGGTGCAGGAGAGCTAATTCAAATTCAATAATTGACATGAAAAATATCTGCTGAGATTCTTTTTCTCTCGACAGATTGATCACACAGAGGCGTGGTTCACCAAGAACCTTACCTGAAGCAGGATGCTCAAACAACTACACAAGTAACACAAGTAAGTAACTCATTTTTTTATAAGCATACAGTAAATTTCGGCTGAAAGCATTCTCAAACCCTCTGAAAGGCTGAACAAAAAAAGTTAAGAAAAAAACAAAGTTACCGTTTTATTTAGAGAAGGGATGTTATTGAATGGTTTGCCTTTTTGGAGGATCATTATTAATTCGAAAGCGGGCGCGTTTATTCAAAGTAATACGATTGGTATGAGATTTGGCGAATTCCAGAAATTTTCTTTACTTCATTAAATACCTTATCTTGCCCCTTTTTACGCCGGACCTTATTAGCGCTATTTTTGGGCTCGTTGGGGGTAATGTAGTCAATAGTCGGTCACGATCGATATATAATCAATAACGATACGTGATTGAAAATAAGTAAATAATTGATAAGTAATCAATGCATGAACGATAAGTAATCAATGATTGTTAACAATCGATACATGATTGATAAATAATCGATAGGTTGTATGTAGTCGATATGTGATCGATAAGTAATCGATAGCTTGGGAATAATCGATCGCTGATCTATACTCAAGATTTTTTGAAGGTCTGATTACCTATCGATTCTATCGGCTAATCGCTATCTAATCCATCGATTACTTATCGATTATTTATCGATTACTCAAGATTATCGATTATATCGATTAACTACGCCTGGGTTAACCCTTTCAGCAGTCAGCTTGAAATTGTCAATCATCTTTTTGTGTCCGTCATAATCAAACTGAATTGTACTGGCTGTTTGATCACCAGTTTGCAGAGTATGGCACAAAGCTGCACTTGCGGAAAAATTTGGAAATATCAAGCACTGGAAAAGCGCACCTGATAAATTTTGGTCTGGAAAAGGCCCGGGAGAGTACTAGTAGGGCAAGATGGGTTACGGGAATGCTCCGCTGGTCAGGGTACCTTTTTTAACCTCCACAGTCCCAGGCCAGGTAGGGTCGCAAAAACACCAAAATAGAAAAATCAGTCCCTCGTAGGGTGCCTATTTTTGGAAAATTTGGGGAAAAAGTAGAAAAATGAGAACATTTTGGAATTTTATTCCTGTTCAGGGTCACTTTTTTTGCAAATTTCGAGTCCTACGTAGGGTCCATTTTTCGAACCTCAGCGGAGCACCCTGGTCGGCCGACAAGGGTAGTACCCCCCCCCCGGGGGAAAAGGTGCACCTATACCTCAGAAATTGGCCCAAAAAGGCAAAAAAATTGCTAAAATTAGCTGCACTTGAGGGACATACAGGAGAAAATAGCGAAACTCTGCACTTGGCTTTAGGTTAAAAAACCGTCTACACTTGCACCTGAAAGCCTCTAATTTTGCACCTGCACTCTCCTTTTTCTGAGTTGTGCACTCGAGATCTCGAGCAAACGTGTCACACTCTGCTGCAAACTGGGATTACCCAAACCAAATCGAACATAGTATAATTGGTATAATCAAACCAAGAAATTTCAGTAAAGTTCAATGACTGTTAGATTGATCTGTTAATAGACCTTTTCTCCTTTCTATCCGCCATATTGAATTGAATTGTATGCAAAAATTATGGTGGCCGAATTGCTGTAGTGAGATTGCATTGTATTGAAAATATGCAAAACTTGTGCAAAAAGAAAGTATTGATATAAAACTTATATACCGTCAACTGCTCTAATTACGGACGATTAGTCAAATCTTTAGCCTGGATATCCAGGCTGTAAACTATTTCACAGTCTAGTTTTTGATATTTTTATGTTCTGGTTTACAGCCTGGTCTCCCTAGAGCGATTTGCATTCTCTTTAAGAGAATGCAGTCCGCTTGCTTGCGCTCACTTCGCTAAAGCCGTAAGGGCCAATCTACACAGCGCGGAGCAATTCTAAAGCAAAAATAGGATAGTCCTCCAGTTACTAGTGAAGATAGGGCTTTCTGTTACATGAAAACATGAAAAAGAAGAAAACAGAGGCAGGTTCATTTTCCAAGAAAACATGGTTGGTCATGATAATGCATGCAAACTTTTTTATGGACTTTGGTGTAATCTTTGGATGTTTTAAATAGTTTTAGATCTTGTAGGACTGCTTTTTATTAATTTCTGTTTTGCTGCCCTGGGTTGACTAGGAAACATGGGTTTTCACTTTCATTCTCTCGGGAGACCAAGCTCTATAATTTTAGAACTTTGTATGTTGAGGTAATTTTAGTTTTTTCTAAAATTTTGAGCTTGGATATCCAGGCTATCAAATCTTGGGTCGGTTGATTTCTGGGCTGTATTTTCATATACTGTTTAAATCTCTTTGACAGCAAGTTTGTTTTGATACTTCAACCAAGTTTATCAATCAAACTTTCACCATCCCATTATCACAACCAAATGTATTTTCAAAGCATTTTATATTTTTAAAAGTACATTTAATTTGAAGAAGTAATTAACGATTTAATCGATCACACTCACACTCACACTGCTCACATCTTGACGCCATTTTTTTGTGTTGTCTTTCCCTAGAGACTTTTTCCAGCGTGTATATGATTGATTAACATGTCAAAGAAACAGAGTGTTGATAACAGATCTCACAATTTTCCGCGGATGAAAGGGCTTTTTTTATATCTGTGTTTGAACGCTTGCACGAATGCGTGCCTGGTGAGAGTAGCGTATTCACATTATTTACAATCTGTGATTCCAGGTATGTTAATTAAATGACTTTGGACGTTCGGTGAAATGGTGGCTGAATGGCCGTCCCATGTTTTGTCAGATAGTCCCAAGTTAGAGCAGTTGACAGTACGTGCATAAAATTGGCATTATATTGAAGTGTAATCTTAGAAAGAACTAGAAATAATAGACCTTTTCGCCATTGATGTCATTTTATACGCAACCATTTTTCATACAAATCATAGATTGCGGAAACAGATTTGCATATATGTATATAAATGACGTCATTTTCCAAATGGTTTATCTTTTTTCAATCTATGGTTTGTATGAAAAAATGGCTGCTTGCATATAAATGACATCAAAGGCAAAAAGGTCTATTATAATTGCACATCTCTTAGAACAAGCATTTTCCAAAAATTTTCCAAATCCCCCATTTCGATTAATGCAATGAAAAATGAAACTTTTCTATGTTTCACTTTTTTGCACCTATTCTTCAAAATGAAAATATTTAAGATTTTAAATTCTTCTTTTATTCAATGATTTCTTATGGCACTTTGTTGACAATCTAACTCTCGCATCAAATTCCTGCTTTCTTCAGTAAATTGAAGATGAGAAAAAACCTAAGTCACGGATCACAGATTGAAACAAATATATGAAGAGTGGGATTTTACAGCCGCCCATCGTGCAAGACACTGAGAGGCCACAGGTGCCAAAAAGAAGGGTCGTTTGAAATGCGACAACCTCATTGGTGGAAATTTGATAAACAGCTGCGAAAGAGCGCTGGGAAGCAATCACTTAGAAGAGACCACTTTCGTTTTTGTTCCAGATTTCGATATAAACTTTTCTCAGGGATTTACTTGTTAATGTACATTTACACATGTGTTGTGTCAACTTACCAGCATTGTATTGTTGTAAAGAAAAGATAAAAGAGGTAAGACTAGCCTAGTTTCTAATCCTGATATAGGAGTTTAAGCTTAGACTGGCATAGCCCTCACATTCATTTGAGTCTAAGTTGTTAAGTCAGTCTAAGCTGACTGGTCATTAAAATATAAAGTTAATCAAAACAAAAATTGTAGAGTAGAGCTGCGAGCAAAGCTGCGTAGTTCATTTGTTTTGAGATTTTGCTGCTTTAATTGGTCAGTCATTTGATGGCTATGCAAGTTTCCCTCGATGCAAGTTACCCGACTTCACGGTACTGCTTTCAGTTTGCGTGTTTTGAAAGTTTGATGTGTGTACTCCATCTTAGTGGAATTTTTTAATGGCATTAAACCGGATTCAGTATGCTATGTCTTTAAGAACAAATTTCTAAAAGGGTTTTGTTGTTCTGTAAATATTTCTTTTTGGATTAATAAATTCCATCTTTTATTGTTCTAAGGCGAGACCAATTTAATTTGTTGTTTTACGGGCCCGACCGACCCTATTTTTGCTAAAATCAAAAAAATAATAATATTAAATTTCCACCACAATATATTTTACACACTTATTTGTAAGAATCAATTTGAATAAAGCTGAAAATTAATTCAAGAAATTGAAAAATTTAGAAAATCAAGCATTCCATACACTAAGATTTTATTATGATCTTCATCGAAGATTAAAAAAAAGTGAATTTTAGATTCATATATTTTTTAGAAAACATTTTCGGTACTTTACCAACCCTGATAAATGAAAAATTTATTCTTATTTTACCGACCGACCGACCCATATTTTGCTAACAATCTGTCCGTAGAACAACAAATTAAATTGGTCTCGCCTAATGATTATAAAATTTCTTTATAAGATGCATTGTTGTCTTTTTAATCTTTGTGTAAATTTGCAAATGTTTTGCATATTTTCCAACTAAATCCAACCACGGCTTTTTCATTCCTGTATTTTTGCATACAATTCAAGATGGCAGATGGAAAGACAAAAGGTCACTGTTCAATCACGATTCAATTATTATAGTTTGATAGATTCGATTGTAGTTTGACAGTCATTCAATAAGAGTATCGTTTTTTTCTAGGCCAATTTTGCAATATCTTTGCTAGTATACCTGAGAAAAATAGTGGAATGGTTCCGGAAAGCACCAAGATACTACTCGTACACTCGTCGAACAACTTGAACACACATCGAATAAATTGAAACTGTATTTTTAATCAAGTTAATTGAACTAATCAAGATATTATTGCGTGCGGCTAAGTTTCATTACTAAGATTCAGTTTCATGGTTCGAAGAAGAAAATCAGTTTGATAGGGTTTGGTTGACATCCCCTGGTTGTCTGTGTAAACAAAACTTTACATTTGATCATGCATTATTTTGCACATGCCAGGCTTTTATGTTATGTCATTTTAAAGCTACATAAACAATACTCTATATTTTGCACGTCAAAAAATAACAGATCATAAAGAAAGTAAAGAACAGCTGGCTGTTCTCTGGGAAATAACAATGGGTCCAAAGGAACAGCCGTGTGGTGCTGTGGGACTGAAAAGGTTAAGAACATTTTAAGGCTTGTGGACAAAAATATATTCTACTCAGTTAAAAAAAAACATGTTAAAGAACATTTTTAGACTTAAACTCAAAAAGTTGATTAATCAAGAATTTTGGATGTTCTTATAATATTTGATTGGTATATAATGTTATGGAATCATTACTAAAAACAAAGGAAAGGCAAAAATGTGATACCTTCCTCTTTGTGGCTTCTGTTTTCATAGCTCATCCAACTCATGGAGTCTGATGCCTTGATACTTCTTTGAGGCTGTTAGAGTCAGTCAAGCAGTGGTGTGCGGAACAGTTACTAGTTAGGTGATTTTTGAAGACTTCTTTGGGGCATTTTGTCAAATCTCTTATTGGTCTGGGAAAGGTATTGAGCAAGTGAGGGTCCTCTTGGAAAAGACTTCATTTCCAGATATTCTTGTTTTTGATGTTGACAGCATATATTGGATTGCTATTTGCGATGTCATGTCCAGGCAATCTCAATCGAACAGAACCAATGATAGAACCAGCCAACTGAATGGAAGCTTTCCATGTTTTTTAAATTTAATTTTGATCATTAACAGAGTTCTTTTTTAGCTAATTTAAATTTAAATCATGCTTCAAAGATTGTTGGTTTTTCCAAAACATTCAATATTGCGACATGGGACTTGTACATTTATGTACTCAACTAAAACAGGAAGTCATAAAAAGTCTCTAAAAGATGGACCTGATCTACATGAATTCATCGAAAATGAGGATTTAGTGCGCCAACCTAGAGGCAAACGATTACGTCTTCCGCCTTGGTTGAAAACTGAAATCCCGTCAGGTGAAAATTATGCAAAGTTGAAAAAGACATTACGCTCTTTAAATCTTGCTACAGTGTGTGAGGAGGCTAAATGCCCAAATATTGGCGAGTGCTGGGGTGGCAAAGAGGGGACTGCTACAGCTACAATCATGATTTTAGGTATGATATTTGTATAATGTATGTGTTCAGACAGGACTTCGCCATTTATTTTTTCTATTTATCAATGACAAACAGTAATAATATTGACATTTATGTGTTGCTTGCTCTGGTAAAGTAAAATTTCTCATTGTCCACTGGGACCCTTTCCCACTGGAGAAATTGGAAAGAATATTGTCTCTGGTGGAAATTTATCCTCCATTAAATCAATCCTCAATGTAAAATATTATGCTATTTTTCCCATCTTGGCTGAATTTTCTGACTTGAAAAAAATTGGATTGAAATCCCCAGCCATAAAAAATATGGTAATATCATCAATTCCCATCAAGTTTCAATCCGTTATTTTTATCCCCAAAAAAATCCGACCAGGTCTATAAGAAGGAGGTGTTAAGATTAAATTTTTTTTTAAATCTTCACATTTATCATTATAAACTTATGATTGAAAGAGGTGGTTGAAAAATTCACTTTTTTATTCTAACAATATTTTAGTCCTTTGAAAAGACAACTTCTTTTCTTTTAGGGGACACTTGTACCCGTGGATGTCGTTTCTGTTCTGTTAAAACTGCCAGGCGTCCACCACCTCCAGATCCAAATGAGCCTGTGAATACAGCCAAAGCAATTGCTAGTTGGAATTTGAATTATATTGTTATCACGTCGGTTGATCGAGATGATCTCCCTGATGGAGGTGCAGGTCACTTTGCTGAAGTTGTCAAACAAGTTAAATTTCATAACCCAGACCTTCTGGTTGAATGCCTTACACCCGACTTCGCAGGAAATTTTGACCATGTATCACAAGTAGCACAGTCTGGTTTGGATGTTTTCGCCCATAATATTGAAACTGTTGAAAGTTTGACCTGGTTTGTGAGGGACCCAAGAGCTACTTATAAACAAAGTATGAATGTATTGAAGCATGTGAAAGATGCGCACCCTAATATCTTAACCAAATCAAGCATTATGGTTGGTTTTGGTGAAACCAATGAAGAGGTTATCAAAACCATGGAAGATTTACGCAATGCTGGAGTTGATTGCCTCACAATAGGGCAATATATGCAACCAACCAAAGGCCATGCAAAGGTCAAAGAGTTTGTTCACCCAAGTCGTTTTGAAGAATGGGAAGAAATTGGAAACAAACTAGGATTCGCGTATACAGCGAGCGGACCACTCGTGCGCTCATCTTATAAAGCAGGAGAGTTTTTCATTGAAAACCTATTGAAAAATCGAAAAAATTGAAATTTGAATACACACATTAAAGGTGGTATTAATATTAATATGGTATGTATCAAAAAGAAAATGATATTTATTTAAGGTGTTTTGCTCTGTAGAATTGTAAATAAATAACGATTTTTTTTACTTTTATGCTTTGTTTTCATATTAAAGTCTGTCTCAAAATGATCTGCAAAAAAAATGATCTCAAAATGATCTGCAGAAGCAAAAAGTTCGAAATAGGAAAAGATGTTTATAGTTGGAATGATATAAAAATAGTAAGACTAAAAAATATCTACAGACAAAGATGAAAAATCCGGAAAAATGAAAAATGAACTGCTTGAAGAACTGTACCAATCTTTATTTTGTTGCCATTTTTTAATCTAATATTTGATGGGTCGATTTCTACTTTTTGAGCCTTGTCTGATAAGCATTATTTTACGAGTCACTTTACTCAATTTAATAAATCACCCATTAAAATTTAAGTTTCTTCTTTGTTTTGTAAGAGTTAAACTTTGCCTGATGTATCTAGAATAGAAGGAGTGAGTGAAAAGAATTTTCAATAAGTTATGGAAATAAATAAATTCTGATAAATTATTGTATATTAACTCTTTTTTTCGCGTTATTCAAGAAAAGGTATTTTAACCCTCAATTTGTTTTTGGGGGGAGCGGCCATGTGTTGCCTACCTTTCCTTTTGATTTTTTTTGGTAAGGTTTTTTAATATGGTGCCAATGTTTTTAAAATTTCCTACTTCGCCTTACTTTTTTCTAATTTATAAAAAGTAACTGGTAACTTTTCATGTTTTCACTATTTACAATATTGGTGATTAATGTTTGAAATGGTATTCCTCAATGAATGTTCTCAAATCAAGCTCTCTTTTTTCTCTTTTTTCTCTTTTTTTACCTGGTTTTGTTGAATTTATTTTCTAAAATTGTATTTTATTTTTATTTTAGAAGCATTACAAAAAATTCTAAGGCAGAAAGATGAAATGGAAATGAAAAAAACATAATTTCAACCAAAAAGATCATTACAAGATAGTAAAAATGACACAATTAGTAAACGAGAATATCGAACTTCACAAAAATGTCAAAGTCAAATTGTTTAGTGCGAATGTTTTGCATCACAAGGATGAACTGGAAGAGGTACCCTACTCGTTCTTATTAACTTTTTGAGCCAAGGAAATTGATCCATAATTGATACATAATAGACAAGTGTCATTGCAGTGACAATTTTTTCATCTTAATGTTTTTTTATTAATTTTAACATCTTTAGAAACTTGAAAGATGTCATAGTGTTTTATCGGGAGTGCTTAGTGGATTATCAGAAAAAGAAGTACACGATGCCCTCACTCAAATCGTAAGATATATTACATTCACCTTGCTTTGGTTCACCTTCGTTCCGAAATACAAGTGTTTAAATTTTAAAGACACATTAAAACACAATATTTTTTGCCAGAGAAAGAAACCCATAATTATGATTGAAGCAAAGAATTTGACTCTTCGTGCATTATTCTGGCTTCTTCTGTTCTTACTAACAAATTTCTTTTCTGGTTTAATTGTTAATAGTTTTGAAATGAAAATCACTTCTATTTCCTTACCAGAAAAATATCAACACTAATAATATCAACACTAATAATATCTGAATAGAACAAAGTGTTCAACACTACCAACATAAGATGACTACACTCTGAAACGCGAGATGTATCCTATACAACTTTGTGTGATTTTTTTTCTCAATAGGTATGTAAAAGCATGAAAGAACACGAAGAAGTCTCCTTTGGTTTGCTCTATACCATCCTCACTGAACCTTCTCTCGCCCAAAAGGTATCCACTTTGGGTGATACTTTGATGTACACACTTTCGAGAGTAGCAAGTTTTACGAGGTCGAATACTTGCGAAATTTATTCCATGCTAAGGATTTTATAATGAAATTATTTCAAAGCTCTCACAAATAACGAAATAAGGATTCTTCTTTGTTAAAACCTGTTATTACCTATTATTGACTGTGAATATAAACTAGCCGTATGCGCAGTGTCGCACGCTGCGTTTCGCAATCCAGTGAATCACTACACATCTAAAAAAACTCTAACGGAAGAAAGATAGCGGCCGATTGATGATTAGGCTGCACGCATCCCATCTGATATGATTTGATATAGGGGATGCGTATCGTCTAAAATATTTCTGTCCCAACTTACCCCCGTCTTTTCTTTTTTCTTTTTTGATTATGCATCATAGCAATACAATGACTTCTTTTTTTTTTCTTTGATTGGATGTGACGAAATTATGTAAATTTATGCAAATTTTGGTTACGCCAAATTTGAGGTAACTCTCGGACGAGAATTTCATATGAAAAATAAAATTTAGGAAGAAAGTTGATTTTAACCCAATTACCTCCAAACTTCCTGTATAGAAAATAGTATCTTGGGGTCTCAAAGTTAGTCTAGTGGTAGGAAATCTGCAAAAAGATAATGGTTCAACGCCATGAAGAGGAGGCTTTGTAGAGCTATTTTAGATTTTCGAAAACTTTTTACAAAACTTTGTAAACACACACGTTTTAGCGTATTAATATATAGACTCGTTTGATGCTTTCAAGTTAACAAAATGCTTTGAGGGATTTTTCACGAGTAAAAGTATTCTTAAAAAATACCATTAAAAAAAGAATCGAGGAACAGTCATTGATACCAAATAGAATGAATATTTCATTTTATTATCCGACGTGCGTAAATAGCGACATTTCATTGGCTTCTTTGCTGTCCAATATTTCCGAATATATAGCTTCCATGGAGGCTACATATTTCAAAAATTGATGTCACACAACGAGTTCAATGACAATTGAGCATCTTCTTTTTGACGTTACGTCACAAAATAAAAATAAGACTTTTGAATAAAAAACTACCAAGAAACCAGATTTAAGAGCTTATAAATTGGAATTATGTTTGAAAACGAGAAATATTTTAGCGATAAACGGACAATAAACCATTTATTTGGACGCAGTCTCACTCGGCGAAGCCTCGTTCAATATCTTTTCTCGCACGCCCAATATTTTTGCATATTGGATTCGACTTTGTCCAATAACTGCTTATGAAAAAAAAACGAGCATTACTGTACAAACTAAGTTTTAAGCAAATTAAAACATTTTTTGTTCAAACAACCAATCTTTCATTTTTATAGGTTTATCGGGACTTATCATTTGTTTCGCGCGATGGCTTGGCGATCATTGTCAGCAAACTCCATCAAATATTGATGGAAAAGTTTCAGCGTCTTCTCGATGTTCCAAAGGGACAGGTAACAAACAAAATGAATAGCCTTTATAAAGTCGTCTGTTGCTGCAATTGCTCCCTCTTTTTCATTCATAAACCAAAATAATATATATGTCCGAGATGTCCTTTACCTCGCCCATGTCTAGAAGAACGTTTTATGAAAAATTTGAGCTCATACTGATTTTCTCGTGATAATAACTTTGGAAATCCTTAGAAAAATAGATAAAAGAGTATAATTATTTTAGTTGCTTTGGCTGATCGGTGAAATGATGAAAAGCAGTGTTGGCAGTTTGGAAGGGATTGTCCATACCTTGCTCAGACAGATCGCTGGTAAGACAACCTTCATTCTAAAGTTACAGTGGAATCTTTATCAAGCAAGAAAAAGTGAAACTTTAAGATTTGCACAACATTTAGAATGACCGATTGAAGCTAGCGCTTTTTTTGTTTTCACTTGGCATATTTTTTAAGATGTAACGCCATATATTTTGCTATCAGCCCGGTGTTTGTGTGAAAACAAACAACGCAGGGCACTTGTTACGGATGAGATAAGTGGCTTTATTTTGCATCCGAAAGTTTCAGCTCGAGCTCTTTCAGGGCTTTAAACTAAATGAGTAAAACGTTTGATTTTTAGAATTATTATGTATGTTGATCCGAAACTTACTTACTTACTCGTTGTTATTTCGCTTTTCAGGAGGAGACACAAGTAACATCAATCTTTGGTTTGCTGAAAATGTCTTAAAACTCATGAAAGCTAACAAGTGAGATCATTTTACACAGCTGATGCTTGAACTCATTCTGCTGCTTATTATTGCCCAACTTTCAAGGAAAAGGAGTATTGCTATCCCAATAAGGAACATTAAACACCACGGGTTTTGGGGCCGTCCACATAGTGTTCCTCATTGGGATAGCATTATTCCTTATCACGAGAGTTGACGGGTATCTGAAAGTTGTTCCTACATGTAAATTAAAAGTCTCCAAAAACTCTTAACAAACTCCAGTCTATAAAAATTCGGTTTTAGCTTTGCAATGTCAACAAAGTCATTTTTGAAAATTCTTTTCGTTTCAGTCCATACTTTCTTTCATTCTTCAGGGCTTGGTTAGTGAAGAACACAGGTTCGATGCAGCTCTTCGTCTATACATATATTCGCGTGATCGAAGATCATGAAGGAGCGAGGTTCAAAAGTCTTCGCCAAATGGAAGTGCAATTCATCGTATCTCTCATGAGGGAACATGTATGTGAACAACACTTTGATCGCTGACCCTCATCCATAGCACCCACTTCTTAAGTCTAGTCTCGATCTAGCTGAAAAATCTCGTTAGCTACGATATAACTGTAACTACGCCTATTGTAACTAAATTTATATTGCGGGGGGTAAACACCCTTTTAACGCTTTTGCCCAGATGTGAAATCATAAACTTCGAGAAAAGGTGTAATTCCATACTATATAAACAAAGAATAATAACGTAAAGATATTTTTTCTAGTTCAATGAAATGATACCTATTGGCAGAGATTTGGTTCGCGTGCTTCAGAATGTTTTCAGGTGCGAATTTTTCATTCCGCTACTTTCGAAAGCATCCACTGAAGAATTTAGAATTTTCGGTGGCTGCTTACTGTACTGCACTGTACTTGACTTTTTTCCCGTTCAAAACTTTTTGCGATTAATGTCCATAAATATTCGTTCAGGATTCCAGAATTTACGAAGTTATGGAAGGACATTTTGCATCGACCTCAAACGTTAACTCCTCAATTTACAGGTGATTCTTTAATTTCATTTACGGCTTCTCATTTAATATTTCTTTTGAAAATTCATTTATATAATTCAATTTTTGAAACGTTTATACCAAATGTACACATCTTTAACCATGAGTTTGAATTAGAAAATCTATCCCTTATAATTTACTGTGATTTTCTTGGTTAGGCCTACCACACTTGTTGAGCACGAGAACATCCAGAAAGTTTTTAGCAAGTCGTATGACCCCTGATATGGAGAACAAGCTGGCTTTTTTAACATTGAAAGTGAAATGGGGTCAACAAAGAAGATATCAGGAATGGTTCTTCCGACAGGTTCGTACCATTCCCCCCGTATCAAAAGATCCCTTTTTGGACCTACCTGGAGGTCCTATAAATTAACCGTTGTCCGTTCGTCCGTCCGTCCGTCCGTCTGTTACCAGCTTTTCTCGAGATTGGCTCATTAGTTTTTTCTGATTTTTGGCACAAAGATGCAAAACAGCAATGCCCAAAATGTGACGGAGCCCGATTTTCGAAAAAAAAAAATTTCCGGCCGAAAATGCCGGAAAAATTGTTTTTTTTGACATTTTCTTGAGATCTTATCATTAGTTTTTTCTGTTTTTTTGCTCAAAGATGTGTATTAACAATGCCCAAAATAATGGCCGAGTCCGATTTTTGAGAAAAAATGTTTTTCGGCCGAAAATGCCGGAAATATGCCGGAAAAACCGTTTTTTTGACATTTTCTCGAATTTTCATCCTTAGTTTTTTCTGATTTTTTGCACAAAGATGCGTATTAGCAATGCCCAAAATATGGTCGAGTCCGCTTTTTGAGAAAATTTTTGTTTAGGCCGAAAATACCGGAAATCTGCCGAAAATCGCCGTTTTTCTTGATTTTCATTGGACTTTTTCCGTATGATTGGTTTTTTTTTCATTCAAAAACATTATTAATAGCAATGCCCACCATCAAGCATGTTTCAATTTTCAATAAAATTGATTTTTGAAGCTGGAACTGTTTAAAAATCGCCGAAACAACCTATTTTCGCCGGGAAGAGAGTATTTCTTGAATTTCTCGAGCTGTACTTTATATTTTTTTATGAAAGTTTGCACTGATGCAAAATGACAAGACCCAAAATGTGACGGAGCCCGATTTTCAAAAAATATTTTTTTCCGGCCGAAAATGCCGGAAATATGCCGGAAAAACCGGTTTTTTGACATTTTCTCGAATTTTCATCCTTAGTTTTTTCTGATTTTTTGCACAAAGATGCGTATTAGCAATGCCCAAAATATGGTCGAGTCCGCTTTTTGAGAAAATTTTTGTTTAGGCCGAAAATACCGGAAATCTGCCGAAAATCGCCGTTTTTGCAGATTTTCATTGGACCTTTTCCTTACATTTCTTTGTTTTTTTCACACTAAAACATTATTGATAACAATGTCCTCCATCAAACATGATTCAATTGTCAATAAAACTGATTTTTGCAACCGGAACTTTCATTTCTATTTCCCTACTACTCCCCTTCCCTCTCCCCCGTCAACAATCAATGATGAAATTTAATGTGTTTTGCATTTTCGCTAAACACTATATCTTCTGACTGATTGTTTTCATTTTTCTCTTTTTGCTATCTAACTTTCATCGTTAGGTAGGTCCATTCAGCATGTGGCTTGTTTAGTCATTAGTTTTGCTACACTAATAGTAGAACATCTTTATAATTTCTTAAAAAAGCCTTGTGATGTGCAACAAAATCAAAATAAAACATACCACATTTTTTGAAACGATATGATATCGTTTCAAAAAATGTGTTATGTTTTTATAATTTTTTATGCGAGGAACATCTAAGCAGGCCTCGGAATTTTGACCAGTGATATTTATTAACAAATTAAAATGATTTGAAAAGTTTCAGTTTGGCCAGTACTCAGTCAATTCGGTTTGAAATGGGTCAAACAATTTCAAACTAGAGTCTACTTCTGGCTTACTTAATTCTGTGTACACCAGGCTTTGTTCTAAAAGGACGTGTGGTGAATGTGATGATTTGAACGCGTACTCCACCAAAACATTCAGAACCGCGTTGCTTTTTACTTTAAAACGAAAACGAAAACGAAAGCGAAAGCGAAAGTGAGTAGGTTCTGATTTTAATCATGTTCATGATTGACATTTGATTTTGGTGAAATTGTTTTACTTTCGCAAATCACTGTTCAGAAAAACTCATTTGATAATCACACAACGGTCTGCCAACCTTTGGAGACTCCCTACTGAAGCCATGGCCTTTAGAGCGAATACGTGTCGTGCGTGGAGTATCGGAATGGTCGGAGATTAGGCTGAACTTTGCTTTTGATACTTTTTGATGTTCCAGTCCATTGAAGTTGACTAGAAGAACTTTGCTTTCCTTCACTTAATAGAAATTCCTCTTAGGAGTACTTGAGAATTATAAAAAATTTAGGGAAAATAAAAGAAATTAGGTAAAAAGAGGCTTCTTCTCGAAAACTGTTGTTGTTCCAATGTGAATTGAGAGAAAAAAAGAGCTGTGCGTCAGCATTGTCTTTGTTACTTTCTAAAACCACCAGAGCCTTGCGACGTCACCAGTTTCGCAGAGTAATACGGTGTAAAACAAACCTGAAACCTGAGTAAGCCGAAAACTTTTGGGTGTAACTTTCTCACACTTTTCTTTTTTCAACAGTATCTTTCAGCACCGGAAAGTCAAACACTTTTACCGGATATCGTGAGGTTTATTTGCGGTGTCATTCATCCTCCCAATGAAATCCTTGGATCAGAAGTTATCCCCAGATGGGCCATTCTTGGATGGTTGTACACTATATGCCAGGTAATTGAATTTCAAAACCACAAAAGACTGAATCAAACCTAGAAAGTATAAATTTCTCCTGAAAGATATTTTTGATTCCTCTACAAATATTAAAAACTCTTTAGGTCGCACTTCTTACCATATTCATTTTTCAAAATCAGTGCGCCCAAGTGCTGCTTTATTATATTACACTTTTTTAGAATCCTGTATCACAAACAAACATGAAGCTAGCATTGTTCTTCGATTGGTTGTTTTACCAAGGAGATAAAGATAATATTATGAATATAGGTACGCTGACTGACGATCTTTTTTGCTATACCCTATTTGCATACGTCCCTCAAAGGTTACAACTCATCTAGACTAAAATGCTTCCCGATGTTGGCGACGTCGAGTTGAATGAAGTTGATAAAGTTGACCTTATAGAAATTTTTCACTTTCGTTTTTAAGTTGATTTTCAATTTAAATTGTTAGCCCATTGCTCTGAACATGAATTATTCTAAAGAAAGGAAAGGAGTTTGATGAATCATATGTTTACTTTTCCTTTTAGAACCAGCAATTCTTCTTATGCACAATTCAGTACGCGCTCACTCCAACATCACTATGAGTCTATTGGACTTCATTTGTCGAGTGAGTACCACAACACAAGATTGAAGTATTATTTTTTCTCTTTTCGGCAAACGTCGGTGTTTTGTGTTATAAAATCACTTTGATATACTTTGCTCTTGTTTAGATGTCAACCAATTATTGTCCACAATTTGTGAATATAACCAAACAAGGGTTGTATAATTCATTCAAAGATATTCTGGATAAAAGGGTTGTCAGGTCAGTATTAAATTTCATCATTTGAAGACTGAAGATATTTTATTCTCTAGCATACACTGTTCGTATCAAAGTGCTGTCCCTCCAACTCATTTTCTCGTTTCTTTATTTCAGTTCGTTGAGTCCCATCCTAAAGGGAATTCGCATTGACAAAGAACTAAAACAACTAGTCTCGGAAACACTAGCTCCTTTCTGTGGCCCTTCTGAAAGACTTGGTAAGCAATTTATTTTCATCATCTTTTTTTGCCAAAAAACCTGATCACTCTCCCAAGAAATCTTTACTACTTTAATCGGATTAACTTTCGCGAGATTAACTTTCGAGATTTCGCGAATTTTTGCCATTCTTGCGAAATTAAAACGCGTGAGATTCCTGACTCGCGAAATTAAATCCACCACAAAAAATCTTTAAAATCGCATTTTCAGCGGAGAAATCAGTCCAAAGTTTGGGGCAAAAAATGACTATTTTTCAGTTGTTTTCAGGCTCATTCGCGAAATTAAATCCACGCAAAAATTTTCGAAACTCTGACTCGCGAAATTAAATCCAAAAAAATTTCGCAATTTTTTTCGCTCGCAAAATTTAATCTCGCGAAATTTAATCCGATTAATATATTGATGCTTGACGAATGGCCTATGAGGCAGCGGTGCGTACCTTATTACACGAATATTACTAGTCATTTTATTAACATGAATTGAAAAATTTCGTATCTGCAGTGCCAAAGCCTCATCTGTAGCATTTGATGTTGTGTAATTAAATTCTGCTAGAACGATTGGTTCCTTGAACCCACGCCTTTCTCAAATTTGTTCCCAATACGGGCTAGATAGCTGGTCTATAGGACGTACTCGAGCGATGTAAAATTCATCGAATCGAATCTCATTTCCCTCCGTCTTTGACTTCTTCCCCTGCTTAGTGTTATTTTGATAATTTATGGAAACTATGACTTCTGTTTCCAGCAAGTGGGATTTCCGAGGAATCATCGAACAAGCAAACAGACTCACCCCCTTCGTCACCTTCGGATAACAATTCATTTTCACTGGTTATCGCGCCCCCTGCTAGCGTTAATTCCTCATCAAACGAACATCAAACGCCTTCAACGGGTAAATTGTCATAAGTGACATTTTTCGTGATGTTTTTTCAATAACAAATTTCTTGATGCATGTTTTTCCCCTCGGTAAAAAATGCTTGAAATTTGTCGACTCTTTCTGATTCGAACCTCTTTATTTCGAATCTTTCTGTAATTCGAAGTGAAATATTATTCAACTCTTCTAGAACGTAGTGCCAAGAGAATTGACTGATGGTTTTCGTGAGTAAAATTCATACCAATGCTAATTCAACAGCGTTCCGTAAATCAAAAATATTATTTTAGCTAGTAAACCTGAACACTAAAGTTTGGGGTTAGCCAGAGGAATGTAAAGAGATGGAATGCGCATAATCAGGCTTGAAACAAAAGAATTTTGTCACAACACGCTAATTGTGCAGATTTTTTATAGCGACAACAAAAGAAACATATTTACTCGACATAAACTCCCTTAAGGGCAAGATACCTGGTATATGACGAGCCGTTTTTCCATTGTTTTCAAGAAGCTGTTTTTCCATCTCTTTACATTCCTCTGGGTTAGCCAACTACAATGTTATTAACTGTCGTTTTCTATTTGAAAGGAAGTGGAGATGGTCATGACGAGAGTTCGACGGATGAAGCGGTCTTCTCTGACGAGGAAGATGAGAACAATAAAACCGCCCTTCCTCCGCCACCACCGCCTCCGCTACCCAATGAAAAGAAGGAAAGCAAGGTAAATGAGCTGGACATTTCTATAGTATTTCTCACATTGTATTCTGTCTATAACTAATAATCTTTTGCAAGCTCTATTAATCGAGAACTATATTCTAAAATTTATTGAAAGTAATTTTAAGGGTAAAAACATTGTGGCATTTGAAGTTAAGTGATATTTGAAGCCAACAACTTTTAATTTATAAAGATATATTTCGAAACACTAGGTTCCATCATCAGTTTTATTAATCTAAAATTGAAATAAAAACAAGTTAAAACAGGTTAAAATACTGTAGACAAGCATTAGCAAAAATTCTAAAATCTCTAAAAAATGTACAACATACTCCTCACATCATAAAAACACTCCTTGTAATGAAACAAAAAATACAGATACAAAACCCTAGAAAAAATTTAAAAATTTCGTAATACCCATGAGAAAAGTCGTAAAAAAAAAGAATAAAAAAAAGAATAACTATCAGATCTTAATGACCAATGCGTGACTTTTGTATTCATTCTTTCTATTCAGATTAGGTTTTAAGTCCTTAATAAACAATGCTTTTAGTATCAACAATACGTCCTCTCTCGATGACGATGCCAAAAAGGTGACGTCATCTGATGACAATTCAACGTCACAACGTGTGATGTTTGCTCCAACTGGGCTTGATGCTCTCAAATGCTCCTTAAAGCGTGCAATAAAATGTCGGGGAGTTTCCCCAACATAACACTTCGCTTAGTCCAAGATTTTGACAAAATTCAATCAAAATGACGTACTTGTCCAGCTTGATCAATTTTTATCGTTTTGCAAAGACGAAAAACATTGAGGATGATATTATGACTGATATTAATATCAAGACTCTAAATTACATCAAAAAATGTAAAAAACAAAAGACTCCTCGGAATATACAGATGACCAAAAAGTACCTTCAAGAAAATAATCTGTTAGCCATACCGTTCGACAAAGGCATCGGCATATGCATAATGAAAAGGAATCGTACGACGCAAAAATCAGGGACATAATTGGGTTACCACAGTTCAAAAAGTGGATTCCTCCTTCACGTAAAAATGAACGAAATCCTGTGTTAAAAGAGGAAGATCGTGTTATGGACAAAGTGAAAGAACTAAACGCGAAGGATAAAATAAACCAATAACTTTACTGTAAACTCAAACCAGTTGGTAGCCTCCCAGACTGTATGGTTTAGCCAAAATTAACACAAGCCAAACATTCCAGTCAGACCAGTTTTATCAATGCCTGGTTCAATGTACTATAAAATCGCAGTACATGTAGCTGATCGGTTATCTGTGGTAGATGAGTGTAAAACTAATACTAACACTGAAACTATTGCAAATTCGTTGAAAGATACCCAACTTGAAGAAGGAGATGAGATTGTAAGCTTTGACGTGAAATCACTATATACTAACGTCCCTGTCGTCGAGGCTATTGATTACTGTACAGAATTATTGTATTCTGGAAAGTATCGAAAACCACCTACTGATAAGGAAACTTTCAGAACTCTTCTTGAAATCTGAAGTTGTAACGCTTTAATGTTGACCAACGATGGCTACTATCAACAAATTGATGGTTTAGCTATGGTCAGCACCTATGCTCGCAAATGGCTGGCTGGGCAAATTCGACCCATTGATCAGAGGAGATGCAGCTTTATACGCTAGATATCTTGATTATATTCTGTCCAACTTGAAAAGCCAAAGTATTGAAAATAAACTTGAAGAAATAAACATCTTCACCCTGATTACCTACAATTTACAGTTGAACGGCAAAATGACTCATCTTTACCGTTCTTAGACATGTTGATTTTTAATCGAAATGGAAAGCTTTCATCTACTTGGCATACATAAAGCACCGACACTGGGCTAACAATGAATTTCCATGCTTTGGCCCCTATGAAGTATAAACGTTCTGTTGTGTCGGGTATGGTACATCGTATTTTGAGAGCATGTAGCTCGTGGTCAGCAGTTCATGACATGAAAGCTTGGAGAAAGCAAAAGGTTGTTAGAACAAAACCAATATCCCTCACGATTTTATGATCCGATCATTTTAAAGTTATCAATTCATTCGTCAATCACGAAACTCCTAAGTGGACAAGTTTTCGAGTGAAACTGAAGCAATCGAAAAGAAATTGTTATGGATTCAATATAGGGGTAGACTATCAGAGAAGCTTGAAAATTCTCTGAAAAGAATCGAGGCACCGTGTAAAGTTCTATTTACTTTGAGAAAGGTCTAGGCTTTACTTCCTTCACTGAAACCAACAATTACAAAAGCTCTTAAAAGTGGTGTAATTTATCAAATTTGCTGTCCACGATGTAATTCGTGTTATGTTGGGGAAACTACCCGACATTTTATTGACGCTTTAAGGAGCATTTGAGAGCATCAAGCCCAGTTTGAGTTGAATTGTCATCAGATGACGTCATCTTTTTGGCATCGTCATCGAGAGAGGAGAGAGGACGTATTGTTGATACTAGAAGCATTGTTTATTAAAGACTTGAAGCCTAATTTAATCTAAGCCTAATTTTTTCTAGGGTTTTGTATCTGTATTTTTTGTTTCATTACAAGGAGTGTTTTTATGATGTGAGGAGTATGTTGTACATTTTTTAGAGATTTTAGAATTTTTGCTAATGCTTGTTTACAGTATTTTAACCTGTTTTAACTTGTTTTTATTTCAATTTTAGATTAATAAAACTGATGATGGAACCTAGTGTTTCGAAATATATCTTTATAAATTAAAAGTTGTTGGCTTCAAATGTCACTTAAATTTATTGAAAGGCCAATTAATTTCAAAATATAATTCTGTTTTGATGGTGATAATTTCTAAAGTCACCGTGCGTTGCTAAAAAGGAATTTCTAGTCTCGCCAACTGTGGATTTCATTGATAGGTTTATCCGCAGTGCGCTGTTATGTGTGGATTTAGAGCATTTGGATTTGAAGTGTCAGATTGAATCTTCGACGCCTGCTAAAACAAACAGCGGAAAAATTCATTTGCTTTCTTTTAGATTGTTTTGATTTTATTACCGTCTGCGTAAACTCATTGCCTGGGGATGAGCAATGCAAAATTAGGCTAAAACTTTAATTACATCAAATTAAATCATGATTGTACTGGGGTTGAACTGTAGAAAACCGAAGAAAGAAAAGAGGCAAATGCTTTTCTGGGTTTGCACTGGCTATAGGGGACTGACTATGATTCTTACAGTGAAAAATCTAAATTACAATAAACTCTCTAATTCAATGAAAATTGATTGAAATTGGTCAGAAATCAAGAATATACTACCATCACCATCACCATCATGAAATTTGCCAAATACACCTAAGACAATTTTATAGTGCTTTTACCTGTTAAATGACCAGTTATCCCCTATCATTACCCAAGACACTTGAGTTATGCACTACTTGTTTAGTTTAGATCCAGTTTGGATCCTAGGAATATGGTTATAAATATATTTTACAGTGTGAAAAACGAGTTTGGTTTATATCGGTAAATCACCAGGAATTTGCGAATTTTTCCTTCGTTGTACATACACAAGGTCAAATCCTTTTTACCCTGCGTTTTTAATTCGGATTCCTTTTAAGCAACGGTAAACAGTTACAAAAAAAGCCTTTGTCTATATCACACAAAAAATTGCTTTTTAAAAACAACGATTTTACGCTTTCAGAAAACACCGCCACCGCCCTCCGCCATCCTTAACACTTTCATCCCCATCAACAATAAAACGACAACAGAGGACTTCGATGCAAACAAAGTGGATGAGGGTTTCGCGGGAGACGACATCACCGAACTGGACGAATTCCAAAACCTCGATAGCAACTTACTCAAAGACAATGTCATCAAATTGAAAAATGAAAAGTAACTTATTAATTTATTAAATATCGGCTAGATTCCCATAATATGCTTTCTTTCGAAATCGGTTGCTCTCTCTCCTTCAACGACATTAAATGTTGCTGTCTCTGCAAAAAGCGCTGATTTTTATTTTGGTTGAGGAAGAAGATAAACTACTTATGTCGTAAAACTTTTCTTGTAGGGATGAATCTTCTCGCGTTGAAGCTATGGAATCGATCATCACAAGCATTGAGTCTTTGGTAAGCTCATTAACTTCCTCAGCCTTCAAAAATGCTCGTTTCAAGCTAGCTTCTGTCTCATTATTTTCCAACAACACTTATTTTTAGTTAAATTCTTTTTCCAGGGTGACTTTGATGATGAACAAGCGACACCTTTATGTGTTTGTTTGGCCAACTGCTTGACTGCTGATCTTTGTTTGCCTGTCATCCCTGATCAACTCAACGAAAAGTATGTCATAGCGTCAGCCTGGGTTTAGATCCCAGGCAAAAAGTTAGGTTCCCCCTGAGTTTTAAGTCCCCCTAAAGATTTATGAATTTTTTGTTAGCCTCCAGGACTTTCGACCCAGACACTTTCAAAAAATTGATCCAGTAAAAAAGTTTTTTCCAATGTAAATTGCGTTCAGTTCTAAGTTAAAGATAAAATATTTTTCACACTTTTGATAAAATATTGTGCCGCAGGCGAAAATTTTTCAGATTCATGAGCTTCAATTTGGGTAATTGAAGCCAACTATTAAGCTGAATTATTTTAGCCCCCACATTAAGTGATGAGATTTTAGCTCCCCCCCAATTACATAGGTCCCCCCAAAAAGTGGTGTACTTCCAGCCCCCTTCTTTTTTAGGAAAAATTTAGGGTGTAACCCCCCCCAACTAGCAGGGGGGCTAACGCTATGTATGTTCAGACTACCTTCAAAAAGTTGCTTGCCCTATTATCATTCCAGCAAAATATCCGCATGGCGATTTTTCACATCTCTTTTTGTGATTGTTAGCCATAAAAGAAGGAGAGATTGCTTCAGAATTTTTGTTGTGCCACTCCGATACACTTCGTTATCTTTTTCCCTTCTCAGGAGCATTGAATCTACTTTGGAACGACCTCACTACACCTTGTTCAGGTAATTATATCTGAGTTGTATCATCATAGAGTGTAAAGTAAATCAAACTTGTAATAAAGACCAATTCCTGTAAAGTCCTCTACTTTGACTAGCGCTCAAAATTGATCCATTAACTTTTCTTTGTTTTCATCCAAAACTTTCACTAACTTTTGTGAAACAGTGGGCTGAAACCTGACTTTCTTACACTTACATCAGCTTAAAATGTGTGCCAAAATTAGTGTTTAAATTGCTTTAAAGATAATATCCTTTAGGAAAAGTGTTTTTTTTCGCTAGAATAAACTTTCACGAATTAGGTTATTAGATTATTTGGCAGAATTCACTTTGCGCTAAAATAAGTCCAGATTGGCATTCGTTTTCTTAGATAGGGTACGTACGTGCATTTGGAATAAAAAATATTTGACATTTTGAAGTCAGGGAGTCTTAATGGATTAGAAATCTAACCTTCTCTCAATACAAGGATTATGTAATGAGAATCTATATAATAGGCATCCAAGCAAATCTTTTTTAAATCTTCATGATTTTAATGAAATCTTCTCAAGTTGGTCTACTAAAATTTGAAATTCGACCAGAGTATGTTGTTGCAAAAAAACAGTTAATTTTCAATCAGAGCTCAATCCTCATTAGAACTTCCTTCTTTTTCAGATCACTTTGTGCGTTGTCCCGGGATGATTTGAGTCGAGAAAATCTTTACATCCTTCTGTCGTCACTTCACGAACAAGAGCCAAAGATTGGATACCATTTCCTCTTCTTCTTGAAAGCAAGGTGATTCAAGAATGTAACAACTTTTGTTCTATTGCATCCGTTGTTCAGGCGGTTAGAGCTTTCTCTCTTGCAACAAGGATTGTGGGTTCGATCCTTGGTCGCCGCTAAGATTTGTAAATCTCTCCTGTTCGGTGAATAACTAGGAGCAAAGAGAAGGTGTTGCGCCCATCTCAGCTTTCGCGCGCCCATGTATGGCGCGAAAAGAGCTACAATCACCACCACCTTGGAATACTGTTTAAAAAAAGTTTCGTTGTATTTTTGTTGCGTTGAAATAGTGAATTTCATAACCTGCAATTAATAATGATTCTCTTTTGATAGTTACAAGGACGAAGAAAAATTTTCAGTATACGAAGATTACATCAGTTTCTTCAAAACAAGAACCCTCAAAACCGTTCTCATCCAAGACATGAAGGTTTCTTTCGTTTTATGCTCACATCTGCTTGTCTTTTTCGTTTTAAGTCCTTAATTTTGTTGCCTACATTGCTGGTATTTTTGGACCTACCCCGGTGGAGGTCCTATAAATTAACCTTTGTCCGTTCGTTCGTTCGTTAGTTACCAGCTTTTCTCGAGATTGGCTCATTATTTTTTCTGATTTTTTGCACAAAGATGTGTAACTATAAACCCTCGATTTTCAAAAAAAACATTTTTGGGCAAATTTGGGCCAAAAAACGGCTAAAAAACGAGTTTTTTGGACTTTGTGAAAAACTGGATCATTACTTTTTTATGATTTTTTGCATGAAAGTAGGGTACCATCATAGGTAAAAGATGGCTCAAGCAGATTTTTGCAAATAATTTTGTTGGCTCAAAAAACGCATGTTTATCTATAAGAATCACTATTAATAAACATACATCAATGTTCTTAGTCAAATTACTCAATTTTTTTATGAGATAGATGTTTTTTTGCTCACGAGGGCTTACTTTTGAAGAATATGTGTGTTTAGACAGGAAATTTTGGTTGCTTGGCGTGTTTTTATAGAAAAACTGGCCAAATTCGATATTTTTTTATAAGCACATAATCAATTACTTAGGTATTAGCTTTTCTCGAGATTGGCTCTTTCATTCTTTATGATTTTTTGCACAAAGATGCATAACTATAAACCCTCGAATGTGACGGAGCCCGATTTTTGGGAAAAAAATTTTGGGGTAAATTTCAGCTAAAAAACGGCCAAAGAAAGGGTTTTTTGGACTTTGTGAAGTATTGGATCATTGTTTTTTTCAGATTTTTTGCATGAAAGTAGTAGGTAAAAGATGGCTCAAGCAGATTTTTGTAAAAAAAGAATTTTTCAGCTTAAAAAACGCATGTTTAATAAGCATACATCAATGTTCTTAGCCAAATTACTCAATTTTTTTATGAGATAGATGTTTTTTTGCTCACGAGGGCTTACTTTTGAAGAATATGTGTGTTTAGACAGGAAATTTTGGTTGCTTGGCGTGTTTTTATAGAAAAACTTGCCAAATTCGATATTTTTTTATAAGCACATAATCAATTACTTAGGTATTAGCTTTTCTCGAGATTGGCTCTTTCATTCTTTATGATTTTTTGCACAAAGATGCATAACTATAAACCCTCGAATGTGACGGAGCCCGATTTTTGGGAAAAAAATTTTGGGGTAAATTTCAGCTAAAAAACGGCCAAAGAAAGGGTTTTTTGGACTTTGTGAAGTATTGGATCATTGTTTTTTTTCAGATTTTTTGCATGAAAGTAGTAGGTAAAAGATGGCTCAAGCAGATTTTTGTAAAAAAAGAATTTTTCAGCTTAAAAAACGCATGTTTAATAAGCATACATCAATGTTCTTAGCCAAATTACTCAATTTTTTGATGAGATAGATGTCTTTTTGCTCACAAAGTCTTGAATATGAAAAAATATTTCAAGAGCATGAAATTTTGGTTTCTAAACGTTTTTTTTATAAAAAACAAACGACTAATTTTAATAGATCGTCACTATTTGTGTTCTGAATGATTGTTTAATGGTCATGTCACGTAGATATCAATTATAAATGTGTTAAATGCATAACCAGGTACGTCTGTATCACGAGTATCACTTGTTCATGGGTTGTTTCATTGATTTATAGTTACCACAGGATAATGGAGTACAATATTATTAATTGTAAACAATAAAATGCGGAAAATATCGTTTAAGCCAGATTACTCCTTATTTTTCTAGTTGATGATAATGTATATCATTATCTTTCAGCTTTGTTACGAGTACGACCCTGCACTCTTCATATACCTCTTGGTTCCAGTGTGTAAGAAGTTCAAGACGTTGACTGTTGGAAATAAAGAAATGATCAAGATGTTGGTTTCTACTGTTCACCCTGATGAGGTAAAGATGTCTATCCATTCTTTCATTTTTAGAGTTGTAGGAAACGACAAAAATATCAAATTCTGCAATTTTTGCGTCGGTGAATTTCGCAGAGCTGTCAATTGCCACAGCGCTTTTTCGCGGTTGCAGTTGAAATTATTTAGCTTTTTAAATAATCTGTCAGAAACTTTTAACCTTATAATTCTAACATTTTTTTCCTTTTCTCTTCAATAAGAAAATAATCAAAAGAACTACACAGCCTATAGCATTTTGGGTACGTTTCAATGTGCGTACTTTTTAACACTTTAGTACGATTTTTTTAGATGAGTGAGATCTTGAGTGAGCTGGTAATGGGCACCTTAACTATCGTGGGTGAAAATCAAGTTGGCGCTCTTCTTGGTAAGGTTACATAGATAGATAGAATTACCTCGTTTTTTTATCGCCACGCTTCTTAGAACGGTGCACGGTTTTAGTAACAGTTGGTTTGTCAAGTCAATTCAAACTTTCTTATAGCTGAGAGGCTTGGCCTACACTGTCTATATAAAAAGATTTCGATGTGTATACCGGATTTAACGGAAAAGCAGAGGAAAGACAGTAGTAGGCCGAGTATTAATGAAGATACAGAATGCTGGCTAGATGGGATTTTTGCTTATGTGATGTAAGTTTTTGTTAGAGAGTATAGATCTCCAGACTAACTTTCTTATAGAAACCTCGTTAACATGGTCAAGTTTCGAGCAATCTTGTTTGTGGCAATTGATAAATGCTGAAGATACACCGATTGAGATGTTGGTGAATGTTCTGCCAGCTTTGCAAACAAACAAACACGCGGAGACAATGAATAGATTGCTCATTGCAATGCGAGCTCACAGGTAAATTGATAAAACGAATCGATTCAAAGCGAATTAGGAAGATATATATCCTTAAGAATTTCGGAAAAAAACTTTGAGCTGAAACATGAAATTTCTTTTGATTTTTAATTCCTCAGAAAAAGCAGCTCTCGGTTAATTTTTCTGAATCCTAACGTTTGTTTTTTTTAGTCCTGACCAAGAAATCCTTCGCCCTGTACTATGCATGAATATGGAAGGGATTGGAAAACATTTCAGCTTGTGTTTGTTCAAATCATGGTGCGCAGAAGAAGCTCGTGAACTGGCGCACGTTATGGCCACTCTGTTAAGTAAACCTGTTTCTGGAAGGCGAAAGGGGAAGTAAGTCGTCATCTTATTGTTAATCATTGACTTTTTCATATCAAAATAAACTATGCACCTTTTTGGTCACAGTACATTCCAACATGCTCTTCAAGACATTGTGATTTTTTGGTAGAACATTATGCTGCTATGAAGAATATCTTCAGTTATGTCATGCCATTCGTCTAGAAAGATCATCCAGTAAATCTTAGGCTGCTTGGTGCTTGTCGACTGAAGCTATCGGTTAAGGCTAGATGGATTATTATGGAAAGTGGAACCTTCAGGTTCTATTCAACTGCAGATGAAAACTTACACTACCTTCCTTGAAATTTCTCTTCTTCGATTTCAGTGCAGGTCGTCACAACCCGACGTTGGACCAAATGGTTCTTCATCTCAACCAATATTACAAACATTGCCTTGAAAGTGATGAGAAGTCTGACAAGTCATGTAAGTTGTCACCTCTTTTTAAATATTCATTTTCCTTTTCGGCACCTACCTTCCTTTATATAAATTTTGGTAGCTCTATTACTTATCGCTGTACCCCAATGAAAATTTGTTTTCTCTGATTTCAGCGTGGTAGGAAAGTTAGCAATAAAATTAAATTATTATTGGCGAGACACCTCCAAAATAATTATTCAATCGGAAACATCGAGTTATGGAAATGACTGTAGTGTATTGAAAATGTTGTCAAGATTTGCTCGGCGCTCTGGTTATTCCTCAGCAAACAATAATTCACTTTATAGTTTTTTTTTGCGATTCAAATTGTGGTTTGTATGTAATAATGTAACGATCACATAACCTGCTTTTTAGTGTTCAAATTTGAGAACATGCGATACGCCTTGATACAAGCCAAAAAGAACATTGTTGACCCAGACATCAAAACAAAGTAAGCTTTAGTAATTTCTTCAACCCTAACATATTGATAAATGAGCCCAATAAAACAAAAATACAACTAAAAGTATGATGGAAAATGATAAGAACAAACCTACTAAATGTCAGCATGTAAATACCATCCCTTTAGTAGCATACAAACCGAAAGTTTTGAATCAAGTCCCTACGCCGTTCACGTTTTAGGTGCAAAGGTCTATTTTCGGAGTTTTCAGACTTACCTGCCCGTTCAACGCGCAAGCGAAAGAATCAACGTGTCACGCGAAGCGGTCGAGGAGGAGGTCGAAGGAAAGATGAATCATCCGACGAATCAGAGAGCGACGAAGATGAGGTCAGGAGATATTTTGTTTAACTTTTTTTCTCATCGATGTTTTCTGTGAGAAGTGGTAAGCATAAGATGGTTGTCTTTTCTTTAGCAGGAGAGCGATGGAGAACAAAGTGAAGATGAAGAAGATGAAGAAGACCAAGAAGAGGAAGAAGAAGAAGAAGAAGAAATCAAAAAGCCTCGCCCACCCAACAAAAAACGTCGAAAGTCTTCCAAAAATGTCTCAAGTGATGAAGATTGAAAAACGGTAAGACGCTTCTTCTATATGGAAAAATGCAGGCAATGTTTTTATTTCCATTCCTAATAATTCATGATTGTTTTCAATTCTTAATTATATTTTTCAACTCCGACTAATCTTTTGTTGTTTGGAATTTTGATGTTTTTCTTTCGAATTGGACTTGTTACTTTAATCGTAGAAATTTTAGCGAGACTAATTTTAGCGCATATTAGCGAGCCAGAAAAATCTTGATTTTTTTTGGATTTATTTTAGCGAATCACGATTTCAAAAAATTTCGCGTGGATAAATTTTAGCGAATACTCGTATTACATTATTGACTGAATTCGTTTTTTAGCATTTCTTTGCACTGAAACCCTTCTTTATTGATAAAAATGTATCAAGGCAATATAACCAGAAATTTCGCGTGGATAAATTTTAGCGTTCTGTCGATTCGGCATGTTTTAGCGAGATTTATTTTAGCGAAAATAGGGAAAACTCGCTAAAACGCTAAAATTAGTCTCGCTAAAATTTCTACGATTAAAGTATCAAAATATGATCAAAAACAAAAAAGCAAGTTCAGCCAGAAGTAGACTCTAGTAGATAAACGGCCATGTCTATATTCTTTTGGTGTAGGTAGAAATTGTAATTTAACAGAAAATGAAAACAAAAAGTTTAAAAACAACTCAATAAGATTCCTTCTTGGGTAAGTCAAATTCACGTTTTGTAGTATTGTCAGTATTGTCCATCTCCCGTGGCCTACAAACTCCTTAGCATCGGGAAAATGTTTCGTTGCTAAAATCTTATACTACTTTAATCGGATTAACTTTCGCGATTTCGCGAGTTTTTTGCCATTTTCGTGAAATTAAAACTCGCAAAAACGCGTGAGATTCCTGACTCGCGAAACTAAATTCACCGCAAAATTTTTTAAACTGAATTTTCGGCAGAGAAACCAATCCAAAGTCTCCATTTGTAGCAAAAAAGGCTATTTTCAGCTCTTTTTAGGCTTATTCGCGAAATTAAATCCAGAAAATTTTGCGATTGTTTCGCTCGCGAAATTTAATTCGATTAAAGTACTGAGCTTTATTGGGTTTCATCTGTGTTCAATGGCATACATGAAAAATAAAACCTGCGCTACTGGGTTTATGGTCTCGTCAAATTTGCTCTGATCACATATAACCCCAAACAAGCTATTTGAGTTTTAACTTGATTATTTTTTATTTAGAAGAGCTGTGGCTTTGAAAATCGGTAGAGATGTTCTACATTGAAGTTTTTTATCTTACCTCGCCAGGTGCTGTCCCTCCAGCGATAAGAATTGAAATGAAAGTGAACCGCATTTTGTGGTTGGTTGTCGATTCGATCATACTTTCCTGAGCGAAACTAGCAACTGGTTTGTCATCGATAAAAAAAGACATCAAAAGTTGTTTGTTCTAATGCGATAGGAAGATCGGAAGAAATAACAAAATTTTCACACCAACTTTTCTTCAAGATCAAGAAGAATTTTAACCTTTTATATTAAAAGAACCTCGAAAAATTGGCCATTAACTGATCTTGACATCCTTTATATATAGTGTAGCATGTATGTAACACCCATATCCATATAACAACACTTTATTTTGAAACAAAAGCGAAAGCGACTGGGTTCCAATGTTTATGATTTTGGTGCGATTGTTTTGCTTTAGCCAACCACCGCGCTCAAAAGCTCATTTAATATTCATCCAAAATATGTATGAAAAAGATCAAAGCGTTGCGTCAACCTGGGCAGATTCACTTACGGAGCCACGGCCTTTAGAGTGAATACGTGTCATGCGCAGAGTATCAGAATCTGCTCGGAGAAAACATTTTTCATCAAATCAAGGATCAAATGTAGAAATATTTGAAAACTGAAACACGAAAAGTTTTACAATTCGATGTAAAGTTACTAATACTCTTTAGGTTCCAAATAAACGGGGGGGGGGGGGTTGGAAAATTTTCAAAATTTTCATAAACGGGGGGACCTAACTAACTTTTTCATCGAATTGTAATACTTTTCGTGTTTCAGTTTTCAAATATTTCTACATTTGATCCTTGATTTGATGAAAAATGTTTTCTCCGAGCAGATTCTGTTCTGATTACTTTGCGCTGGTACGTATTCACTCTAAAGGCCGTGACTCTGTAAGTGAATCTGCCCAGGTTGACGCAACGCTTTGATCTTTTTCATACATATTTTGGATGAATATTAAATGAGCTTTTGAGCGCGGTGGTTGACTAAAGCAAAGCAATTACACATTTAAATCAAATCAAAGGTCAATTGTAGACATAAACATTCGAACCCAGTCGCTTTCGCTTTCAAGCAAAATGAGTTTGAAATTTTGAAAAAATTTCCGATTAGGGTTTTGCTTGGGAAAATTGCCAAAAAAGGAATGTTCCACCAGTGGGATTTTACTAGGGGATTTTTTCCTGAGGCATAAGCATCCTATAGAGAAGGCATGGAGAAAGTTTTAGTTAGATATTATTTTTTTCCTGCAAACAGCCTGTATTTTTAGGAAATATTTAGGCAAAAATATTTTGACGTTTTGCTCAGGATAATAGAAGGATTCCACATGCCAAATATCCCAAACCACCTGATAATCCATTTAAAGAAATTAGGGAAAACTATTAAGGGGGTAGTCATATGAGATTTTGAAAATTGGTGAAAAATTTATCAATTTCGGGATTTAGGGCTTTTTAGGATCCTTTATCCTTCCTGAACATACCCTGAAAATTTCAAGGCCGTAGCATAAATATCTGCCGATATATTGGGTTTCTTATGAGCCCTGATATACAATTTTCTCCTTAGCAACGGGAAATCGCATCCGTTGCTAGGGCCTCATTTCCGTATGGCTCCTCTAAACATAGCATCATGACATACCAAATGAAAGCTCTTTTTACGCCCTTTTTGGGCGTCTAAGTCAATACCGCCTTTTTTCCCCGGGATTTCTTAATATGACGTAATTAAAGATGGTAACCGAAGAAGTGGTATTTTCAAAAACATTCACATTTTGGAGGCAGTCAGCTGTGTTTTTGACATGGAAACTGAGCTTATGTATTGTTTTGGATTGAATTATGATATTATTGAATGTTTCATTTCATTTCTCACATCTGGGAAATCTTTGGAAGCCTATATTTTGAGTGAAAGCAACAATTTGATTCTGCGAACTGATGTTTTCGAACAGTAAAACTTGTACATTGAAAAAAACTTTTCAAAGTGATGGACTATAGACTTTGAATAAAGTTTGAAGCAAGGAACCAAACACATTCAATGATGTATCCATTATGAGTCTTAAATCCAGTGGAAATCTAGTCTTTGATGAATCATGGCACTCATGGCGCCAGAGGCGATCCTGGAAAATTGAAAAACTACGCATGATTGCAGTTAGGAACATTTGGCGAGTTCCTGTACGCGGCCGCAATCAAAAAAATCATAACGTCACTCAATAAAAAACGGCGTTCGTGTCTTTTTGCACTTTTTTTAGCCTAGACGTTGTAGCAAACATAGTAAGTATAAGCACACTGTGCTTTTAATTGGCTGACAATTTCTTTTGCGTTGGAAAAACTTTTTCAAACTTTCAGCGATGATTGATCAAACTCTTACAATGAAAATTATCCAGCGCATTTTTTATCTTCTTACCTTCTTCATCTTTAATGAAGCACTCGAAGTTTACTGAAAGTAAGCACATAAGATATTCTTATAATTAATGATATTGATTTAAAAACACACTGCGAAGGAGTGCATGACGTAACTCGCGCGGCAACTAACTCGCCTTCTGTTGGAAGATCATATTGGGCGTTTTGGCGTTACCACCCTCGACGCAGCGAGCGCCTTTGTCTTTCCGCAACTCTTTCCACCATTTTAGATGGCCTTAACAATAGATCCAAAAGGGCGCCATAATCTTGGAAGATAATTTGTTTTGGTCTCCGGCTTTGGGAAGTAGCAATGTTTTTGGTTGTTTTCGATGGAAAATGGTAAGAAACTTAAGTTTACAAGTGTCATTTAGTTTTTGCTGGCTTATAGAATGGCAGGATCCTGGATGGTTTCCCTAACTGGATTGACGTTCAACCTGAAGACACGTTTCCCTAAGATCAACACTGAAATTCAATTGTAAATGATGTAAACAGATTTGACAGTTACATCAATATGCCTTCTTAAATGTCTTTAAAAATATAAATAAAAGTAATCACGGAAAAGGATGCGAAAAAAAAAGACATAAGTGTGAGAACAGAGTAATCAAACTCGTTAGAAAAAGTACCATTAGAAGTCATAAAAAATCAACCTGAATAAATGCAATCGAAATCCCAGAGAACTTCATAATTCCCCAAACAACATTACATTACTATGTCAAACTCCCATTACATAAATTTTACAATTACGTCAGAGTTGACTACGCTCGCCACCGAAGAGGTTTATTTGGAAAGGGTAATTACATTATATTGTTCGCTTCTTTTTTAAAGATTGGCCGGGTTGGAAAAGTATAAATTTCTTTGTACATATTTTACCTACCCCAAATATTTAGGAGGCTGAGTTTTAAACAAATGGTCAAGTTGAAACGAACGATAAATGTATCAAGGTCTGTTTTATTTACCCCCTGGTGACTTAACAAAAGAGACTTAACTCGATGTTACAATCCAATTATTGAAAGTTTGTCTCAGCCTTTTTATAATGAGCGAGACATACGTTCTCTGATTACGCAATTTACATATTGACATTTTCGAGGCATTTTGATGTAACTGTTTGAGAGAGCACAAGGATGATATATTTTGTTGGCAATATGTTTTTTTGATGAGAAAATGCACTTTTATTGACTTAAAGCCTGGTTTACGCGTTGTACGCAGATTGACGCAAAATACTTGGAGATTCCCGGAGCACGTGAAAGGCCATTTTTTTCAAAAAACTTGGACTATTTTAGTATTTCCAGTACCTTTTCAACATTAAAAGTTATGTGTCAATCCATTTTGGTCAACCACAGTAAAAATTTTGTAAAACGGTCTATGTATCGCAGAAAAATTTAGAAAAACCTCTATTTTCAACTTTCTCCGCCGTTTTCTCAAAACACGTTTTAGGGGGTTTTCGCGCACCTTGTCAGCCTGTTCTCAGGATTGAGAAAAGCTATTGACTTGAAATTTTCAGGGTAGTTTTCCATTATGGAAAGCCTCAGGATGAATGAAGCAGTTTTTCAAAAAAATCATTTTTTGACTTTTAAACTGAAAAAGTACAAATTTTAGGTTCCAGACCCCCTGGCTTGAAATTTTGAAAAAATTTTCCACTCATTCTGGAGACTTTCATAATATTAACCTTCACAAGAAAAAATTTTTTGAATAGCTTTCTTAGCTTTTCCTAAAAAGGTGACACAATATTTTTATAGCTTTTACCCCCTGGGCGATATTACCCCCGTCTTTGCTATTTTTAGAATTTTTTTTAATTTTTCATATCCTTTATAGTTGTGCTACAATTGTGGAAAGTTTCATTGAAAAATATTTACTACTTCACAAGATATAACAAAAAGTTTAAAAAATGACATTTCAAATTTCTCATATGACTACCCCCTTTAATCGTTGTTAATTGTTTCTCATTTTTGATAATATCTTTCAACTCCAAGTAGTTTTATTGTTATTTGGATTTATTTTTAACATTTTTTTTCAAAATGGCGACCTCGCCAAATGCTTCACTGGACTCAGCGTCCGTGAAACTGTGAGTGCCTCCTCGTCGCTACGCTCCTGCGGGGGCAAAAAGCAAAGTTCAGCCAGAAGTAGACTCTAGTCTATGCCCTCCTTAGCCAGGGGGGGGGCACCTTCTTCTTGGTACTTGAACAATGTCCTCAATATGTAGAACTATATGAAGACCAGGCCACTTATTATCACTTGCATATATTTTTTCTAAACATTTTTGTTGAATATTGCTACCAAAAAAAAACCAAAGGAAAGAGAAAGATTCACAAAAAAGAAATTCAAAAATGATTCAAAAAAATAAGAGAGAAAGATAAAAAAAATAGAAAAAAATTTAGAGATAAAAATTAGAGGAAAAAGGTTCAAAAAAGATTTCAGAAAAAAATGGGCGTAGTTTTCTACATCTGCAAGGAATTAGCGTTTTAGGTAATATTTTGATAAATTTCTTGCAAAGAATAAAATACCAAAGTTTTTTAAATACCGAAATATCGAATCATTTTAGGCAATTTACCATCACCGAGAGCATTTCAAATACAATATACCGTAAATTTTTCTTAAAATACTTAAATACCTGACGTGCCAAACTTTTCCGTTTTCGAAAATGAAGAGAAGGCTTAACGAGATACGGATGTGGAGCAAGATTGGTCAGAAAGAGGAAAAGAAAAACAATTATTTGGTTTATTCAGCACCCCTTCAGCACAAAATATAACAATAGAGACACTGTTCTGATATGAAAAATGTGTCTGATGTGAAACGGGAACATTTAAAAAATAAAAACTTTAAATACACAAGGTCATTATTTATCTAAATATTTTCTTAGTTTCAAATTGTTTAAACGCATGAATGCACATGAGACCTTCAATCAAAAGTAAAAGAAACTCATCTTCAGCTTAATACAATGTAAATATCATGAAAAGTTTATTTTTCAATTTTCTATGCGTGAAGATTTTTGTAAAATTGTAAACATTTTGTACAAGATTTTGTTCTCGCTGAAATCAAAAGAAACCCTTTCAAGAATCTCTAATACTTTTCTGGCATGGCTTGATTGGTACAGAGTTCTCAAAAGGTGAGGATACTTTTAATATTTTTAATACACCCCTGTCTCACATCCCCCAATGGAACTTCTTTACTACACAGTGGGTAGTGAAAATCTCTATCGAAATTAAATGAGGATAGAAATTCTATTGTTCCCAATGTTCCCAAGCATCAAAAATTAAGCTGGAATGATTTTGGGGTGCAATTTTGTTTATTGAATTTTAAATTTGGGAATAAAGATAAAGTCATTTCCCAGTTGGGATGAAATTTTAGGGTTTTTTCATCAAGGGACAAAATCTTGGCCAAATATTACATCGGCGGGGATTCCCACTGGGCCTGTGACACAGGGGTGTTCAAATGGATAGGCGGGAAAGAGAAAGGGTACGCGATTGAAAACCATAAAGTGTAAACAAACACAGGCAAAAATTTCCCTGGCGCCTTGAAAGGAGCAGGGGGTGTAAAAAACAGCCACTGACCTGAGATAATTTATCGTACGTTAAGTAACATTAATACTTTTCTTTTTCAGAAACAAGCAATGGCTATTTCGAAATCATCGACACTCTTCATAGCCGCTATCATTTTATCCATCACAGTCTGCCAAGTATCATGTATGCGGCACCATCACGTCGAGCGTCGAGCAGGAGACGCCAGTAAAGACATGGCCAAAGAAGAATGTGACATGCTTGCTAATGATATGTTACAGAAATACAAAGACAAACCGTACACAGAAGCTCGAGATCCGTTTCTGGATTTCTTTAAGAAATGTATCATCCAATTATTTGACTTCCAAATGGAAGCAAACCCAGCACGGCGGCAAAATATGGTCAAAATTCTCCCACTAGCCTCAATTTAGCTTATATATTGTTTTATGTTGCCGAACCAATGGATATTCATAAATGTTATGATTTTCCAAAAAAAATTCAAAATTTGAAAATTTTCAAAACTCGTTTCCAGTCCCTTTTTTGGCAGTTTTTTTGAAAAACACGAAACTAAAAAGTTGTTTTTGAATTTTGAAACCAATTTTATTGGAAGGAGGGGAAAATTCTGCGTTCGAAAATGGGGTCACTTTTATTTCTACAAAAATCTGAAGCCGAAATATCGAGTTTTAAAGCTTTTTGAAGACTGGGACGAGGTTGCTAAATTTAAAACTGGCAAATTTCCAGGGGGTTATGTCGAAAATTTGTCAAAAATATTTTTATTGGCTTAAACGACTGAAAATCATCTTTTCTTTCGATAAAGTAACATTCCAAGAGAGTTAAAGGCGTAGTTTTTTTCAAAAAATAAGCGGAAAGATTGAATTTTATGAGAGTTTCTACAGAAAATTAAAGTTTAAAAGTTATTTTATTCAAAACTTTAGTTTTAGAAATTCCACACCCTATTTAAACACCCTCTTAGAGTTGTCGTAAAATCACCAAATTTGGTAGGGAGACTCCCTATGAGAAAATAACAATTTTGAGCTTTAGAATTTTTTTTATTCCGATTTCCCGATTTTTAATACCGGAAAACCCCGATTTTGACCCCCGTCTTTTTAAAGAATGTTGCCTAGCAACAAGATAAAGGCCTAAAATGAAAAAGTCTCAAGCCCAAAAATTTTGCTTTTGTTTAACCTTACTTCATACCAAATTTCAAGTCTGTAGCTTATCGGGAACATACTGTTTAAATACCCCCCTAAGCATTTCCAAGCCAAATTGCCTAATCGATCGTTGGTTTTTACCTTATATGGGCGTAACTAAAAATTCAATTTCTCGACTTTGGAATTGGTCTATATAAAAAGTGACCCCATTTTCGAACACTACTCATCAAGAGCTATCGGATGAAGGTATTACTTTTACGCTATTTCGAAGTTTTTTTCCTTCAAAATTTTGATGACGTCATTTTTCGGTCACGTGGAAATTTTTTTTTCAAAAAAAATTTTCAAATTTTTTTGGAAAACTGTTTCAAAGGTTGATATGGTAAAAGAAATGTTGTGTAGTCTATATAACAATCAAAAAACACCCTTGTTCAACAAGGTTGCTCAGCAAGTGGGAGAAAAACAGCCAAAAATGACCACCGTGCAGAGGACAAAGATAAAGAAAATTATGTCTTATTCAAGAATTTACCAACCTTTGTTGAAAAACCATACGAAGAATTTAGTCCTTTGACAAAGAATTTTGGACTTTACGCTAAAGTGATTGAAACCTTTTTCACGAAAGCTGGTGAATGGAATACCTTGCTCAAGGATGATAAAATGAAAACTGATAAAGGCATTTTAGTAGTATGTAAAAATCTATTATATGCTGTTGGTGCTCGTTATGCATATTACACTTACCTATTACGTCATATTACGACTAGTGATGTAAGCCTTTGTAAGGTTGATCCTGATGATAAAATATACAAGCCTTTGGAGATGTGTTATCCCGTACAAACGGGACCCGTAATGTGTACCTCAGACGTTGAATTTGGCTTGGTTGGAAAAGAAGCCGGTACAGCGGTCCTTCAATATAACAAATATATTGCGACTCAAAGATGTGATGTTAAGGGGGCACAGAAGCCGTGTAATGCCGAAACCATGCTTGATGGACTTATCCGTTCAGATGCATTAGAGATTGCAGCACCTGATATCTTCCTGCCCACAAATCCCTCTGATAAAGGACAAGTTGCGAAACTTGAGAAACAGAAAAAGATTTTAGCTTCTTTAGATAAGAGCTATTATATGAAATGGTTTGACTTAGTTTTAGCAATGATTCCTGTTTTTAGACAAGATTCATCTGTCAGCTCCAGATTTATAAACGATTTGATCAGCTTATCTGTAGATGATCTTCAAGAAAATTTTAAAAGTTTTCTTCAAGGAATCTCAACTAAAAACGCCGCACAAGTTTACACCTCATTTAATAAAATCGCTGAAATCATAACAGCCAAAACAGATGATCAGAGGAATGACCAATCTGCTAAAATGTTTGATGAAATTTTTATGGAGATTCGAAATCATCTTAAAGCAGCTAAATCATACCACAGTTTTGGTGCTATCAGATCCATTAATGTTGCCTCACAGATGAAACACAAAGAAATGATCAACAAGATATCTCTCAATGATTACATTTCATCAGCTATTGAAAATTTTGGGCATACCCAAGAATCAATGGATAAATGCCTTGCCAAGAAACCACAATCAATACCACAATGCATTGCAGAATCAAGTAAATATCTATGGCGTACTTACTCAACTTTAAAAGCTGCTAAAGACATTTTAGTCGATGTTGGCCAAGGTGAGAGTTTAAGCGAGCAGGCTAAAATGGAAACAGTCAAGGCACGCGATTATGTTGCTGAGTTGTTTTTTATCTTCAAGAAAAATAAGAAAGATCTACCCAGTGAGTATTTCTCTGCTATGGCTTATAAAGAAGATATACAGCTTGAAGAAGAAGGAAAAAATGAAATGAAAACCAAAACGTATAAAGCTACTGAGCTTTTGAAAAAGTTCATGAAATGTGATTCTGGTGACTCCTGTATGAAGAAAGTTTCAGATGCTGTTGTCGAATATGCCAAATCAATGCTGGCATACCAAGATAAAAACAGTGCCTGGAAAAAAGTCATATTGGATAAGGTGATCAATAAACATTATTTTGATTACGTGACAGAACCTAAAGATAAGATTGTGAATTGTTATAAGGACTTTTTATTGGGTATTAAAGATCCATGTCAAATTAAAGCAAATACCAAAGATAAGGCTACCGTTTAAAGTATTTTTACGAGAGTTTGATCGAACACGTTTAATGGCTTGTATCGGAGTGGTCTGAAATGAGAATATACATATAGCATACATTGAAGGAACGTCCATCACATTGTGATTATATATGTACAAACTTTATTGGAAATTCGGCAAATGTAGAGATTATACTGAATGCAATTTTTGACTGATGTTAAAATGATTTACGCGTCCTTCATTGATCTTCTTTTTTAAACCGTAAGAGAGAGAAGCTGAATTGAACAAGGGAACAAGAAGAATGGATAATGCAAAAAAGCTATCACAATACGATGTATATTCAACCAAAATGAGATTTAACAGCTTAGGTGAGAAATTGGGACATTCTCGTAGACACATATTTAAAAGAAATGGTAGTACAAGCTGAGTTCAGAATGATAACCAAATCTTGGTCTGTCGTGTATATAATAATTACAGAAATGAAAATATCTTATGACTTGATTTGAAAATTCAAATTTTAAAATAAATAAATTTGTAAATACTAATTATTTTACTTGAATTTTTCTTCATATGTAAAAAAAATATTCAAAAGACTCAGGAAAATTTTACACTTTTTCAACTACAGTCAACTCTCTCTAATTCGAACTTCTATTATTCGAATCTTTTTTCTGATTCACTGCATCCCTTTGACCGAACTCTTTTACTGTTGAAAAGTTCTCTCAAAGTCACTTAGACAGAGGTGTGTGTATTGAAATTTCTGAAACTTGTGTCCTGAATTATAGTATGTTATAAATGGGGGAGGCTAAATTCCCTAAGTCTACTTAATCCTTTTTCACACCTCGACCTATTTGCCGAGGCCTTTTTTTTACACCATCGACCTTTCGGCTCTGATCATAGTGAATTTTTCATATTTGCCATGTATAAAATGTGTTTTTCTGACTGATGTAACCAACAAAACTTTTGCATATTATACATTTTCTGTTAGACTAACTATTCCTGAATCTGAAAATCTAGAAATGTTGCAGTAGATGGTGTATCTTTAACCATCAATAAAAACAGATTTTCGGAAAAATTTTGTGAATTCTTCTTTGTTTCAAAATCTTTTTCAATTTTTCATCCCAGTTTTTCGTACAAAAAGTGTCATAACTTTTGAAAAATTTTAGATAGCTCAATCTTTTGCAGATAATCAAAAAAAAATTGAAACAAGAACTAAAAGGTTAATTACCCGTTAAAACCAAGCACTTTTTATAAAAGAGGGTAATATTACAATAATTTTTGTTGAAAGTGTAAAGGAACCCAAAACACAAGTTTTATCTTCAAATCTCGTAACCGATAATTTGACTATGGTCAGAGCGCTTAAAAGATGTTATTAAAGAAAGTAAAAATTGGGAGAATTATTTTGATAGAGATCGAAGAAATTGGAAATCGAAAGTTTTGAAGAGCATTGGATCCAATATAAAGCATGAACACCCAGAAAAATGCTCATAGATGTTTAGATGGATATAAAGATTAGCTCAAAGGAGAAGGCACTGGTTTAATACGCACGAGGTTCACGGTTCAAACCCAGGTGTGACACCTTTAAAAATATGAATAGCTTGAACACGTAGGAGAAGGTACTCTCGGGTACCTAATGGCCTTACCCCCCGCTAATTAATTTTTCGAAAATTTTCCACCTAGGACATTCTTATTCCAACCCCCCCGCTTATTAATTTTTGGGAAAATGTTTTTGAAAGTTCCCTTTTTTTGTCTTAATTCTGCTGTATTAGCCTCCTTTTCAAACATTTTCTACCCAGGACATTTTTATTCAAACCCCACCCCCCGCTTATTAAATTTTGAGATTTTTTCCAACCCCCCTGCTTATTACACCCCCCCCGGCTATTAGGTACCCGAGAGTGTTGTCAAATTCGCTCAGAGCGCACAGGCTTCACACACGAAAAGTCCACAGTTCGATCCCCAGGTGTGACCTTTGAGAATATGAAAATGTAAAAATCAGATATTTCAAAATGAAAAAGAAGAGAGAATAAGTGCTCAATTTCAAAACGCTCTTTAAAATGTTTTAAAAAGAAGATTAGAAAAATAAAGAAAAATTACATGCAGGCGCGAAAAAGAATTGCCATCTACCTTAGGCACTAGAGGCCAAGTTTTAATCAGGGAAAATATGACCTCTGGAGATAATTTGACCTGTGATACCCACGGTAATTTTGCCGTCTACTTAAAAGTTGCCAGCGAAAAAGCTTCATGCGAGAATTTTTCATGCGTATATTATTATAGACATTTAACACAATTTCAAATATGTTTCTGTAGCGCAATAAGTAAGGGGAGTTTCGCAGCAACCAGAGGTTAACTTATCATTCACAGGTTCGAGTCCTAATGAATGCCGTTATTTATGATCGGAAAAAAAAACAGGGTTTACATTTCAAACTGAGCAAAATTTGCGCGGATAAATGCGCACGCGTAACAAAAAACCACAAGTGGTTAATAATTGAAAATATATAAGGCTAATGAAATGCGGTGGGTTGGTTGGTCGGGGAGGTGGTGTTCTATGGGAAATCAAATACTATATCCAAGTCACTTAAAGAACTGAAGTCTCTTAGTCTATATTATAATGAAAAAACAACGATTCTTCTTTTTTTCTACTAAAATTTCATATTTCAAGAGTATCATGAAAAAGAGTGTCCGGGTCATAGCGCATCGCTGCCCTAGAGGTCAAAAGACCTTTAGACCCCAGAGGGCGCACGACCACGCCACTTTAGAGCCCCTAAGGTGGGTTTCGAGCAAGGCACTTTATGGTACACCGGTCATCAACGGTACTAACTGTGCACGCACAATCAAGCAACTATGTTGAGAGCAATGGGTATCTCAAGTGCACGAACTTCGATCGAACAAGTTCACATTACGAAACGGGGTACCATACATCTCCAGAAACCGGCTGCCACATGTTAAACCAGAGAACTAACTCTAGTTAGGCGCTTACAGACTGGTATGGACTGAAGCACGGAAACTTCTATATTCCTGGACCGGGTCCCGTGGCGTAATTTTGTGACAACATGAACCGTGATTATTTATACGAACAATGAAAGCTAATATCTAATCACTTGTGGTGTCACCTCTATGCATGCGTAAATACACAAGTAAATGACATTTGCCGATTTCTAATGTTATAGCTATGTCCGAGATAATATTATTGTTCCCTCTCAAAGTATTTTGATTGCATTCTAATCGAAAACTCCAATCCCCAAAAGAGAATCAAAATTTCCCTGTCAAAGTCAAATTTGTCTATTTAATTGTCAATCATATTAGTCGTTAGAGCCCTTAAGAGCTAGAAAACCAAAAAAAAAACAGAGAGGGAGTGTAAATTCTAAGCTTCTAAGGTCAGGGAATGAATATTAGACAAAATCTTTCTGTTAGACAATCTTGGGTTTTACCTAAGGTGTGAGTTTTTTGGAAACGGATTTTAAAATGGCGGCAATTTAAACCATATACGTCTGATCTGTTTTTTTCGCTCGTCTTTTTATCCATGATATTTCGTAGTCACAGTACAACAAATATCTTTTGTCTCGGCTAGTACAAGACGTCATATTTAACTTTCATCTAATTTATTTTGGGTGTTATGGGAGTTGTTTGAACTCCTTGTAGTAACGACTGAGGATGGTTTTTTTGTAAGGAGCGGTTGTATAAAAGAACTCCCGCACTCTTTTCTGTCCTGTGTCTCCGAAAAAAATGACGAAATATCTTGAATCATTTACCCCAATTTTGGCGGAAACTTATTTTGACTCTTTGGTGAGATTTGGTGAAATTTTCAGGATTAAAATAATTGCTTGAAAAGGGGCTTAAATTCAAATTTCTGTTGTAATTTCTGAAATCAGAGGCTTTGATTTTATCTAGGTTTTGTTTATGGCCAAAGTTTTGCGCTTGCTGTTCTTATAGAAAAGCAGACACCCCTGTCTCACAGCCCCGTTGAAACTTTTCCCACAGCGGGCGGGATAAAAATTTCTATTGAAATCTCAATGTGGATAAAAATTCTATTTTTCTAACATTAAAAAATTCAGTGGGGATGGTTTTGGAGTGCAATTTTTAAACATTAAATTTCGAATGGGGATAAGGTCAAAGTGAATTTCACAGTGAACTGTAACTCTGGGATATTTTTACCACCGGGACGAAATTTTCGCCAATTTTTTCAGTTCGGCTGCGGCTCCAGCGGGTCTGTAACACAGGGTCATGTATAGGGAAAGAGTTTTACTAATATTACCAAATATTTCGAAATATTTTCAAAAATGATAAAATATTTTGAGAGAAAAGAAATCTAGTCTTTACTATTTTATTCGAGTCTAATTAATTCAAGGATGTATAACCTAGAAAGCTTCTGCTGGTTCCGGTAGCACTGTTGGAAAAAAAACAAAAATGATATAATGCACAGCGGTAACTTTATATCATTTCTATTATGAGATATTTCCCCAACCTCGCTTGTTTCAAGAAAAGAAGAGACAAACCCTTGTAATAATTTGTCCTTAAAACCGATATATGGATTATTCTTCTATGAACGCTTCTTTTATAAGAACCTGTAAATTTTGGCTGATGCCTGGCTGTTTTTCTTGTGATTTTCAGGCTTAAATGCTTTCCCTTTATTCACTTTTAGATAAATCAGTATTTCTAAGCAGGGATATGATAAAGCTATGCTTCTACGCAACTTCTGAAATCTGAAGGTGAAGTTGTTCTGAACTTGTTCTTAGGTCTTTGTAAGAATAGAGCCTAGTGTTCTCATAAATTTGTTCTCAAAAAAGCCTCATTTAGCATAGAAACTTTTTTGGTCTCTTATTTCCCCCGAAGGAATTACGCATTCAGATTTTCTGTCTTTGAGGAACAACCACAATAAAACCATTTCTGTTACATCAAGGAAAATTCTTTGATTAACAAATCCTGAATTTTCAAAGAGTGTATATATTGTATTTATAAGATGATCTTTTTTCATGAAAATCACGCCCATGAAAGCCACCAATATTGCAATATCGGGCTAGGAATTTTTGAGAACCTTGGCTGACACGTATGAAAACCAAAACCTTTTGAAATAATCTCATTGAAAAACAATTTTTATTGAAAATAATTTCTTATGATTGAAAATTGTATTGTCTTTGAACGAAAATTGAAAGAAAAAACCTTAGTAATAACCCGAACAAAGCGCTTACACGATGTTTGACAAACATCCATATCACGTATAGGAAATATTTCTTTTTTGACAGTTCCATTTCATTGTTGGGCTTTTCGGAAGGATAGAGTAAAGACCTTCAATCCCTCATTTAAATCCAATCCACAGAGGGGAGTCGATCATTACATTCTACTGAAGCAAACTAAAAGGACAACATTTACTTTCAACTTAGATTAATAAAGGTATACATTTTTATCTTGAAAACATTGGATAAGTTTCTGCCATTATTTTAAATCCAGTGACATTTTTAGGCCACACTTTCAAGATATGTAGTAAATTACAGACAGAGCTAGAGACCTATAGACTTACTTTACATATCTTAAAGTTGGTGAATTTTCTTTGATACTTCCCAGCCGGCACACAACGTTATTTCAACGTTCATCTAACGTTATATGGACAGTAGCCTGGATATTTTTCTCTGTTTTTTTCTGAAATTTTAATTGGTAAACCTATCATACTCTTTCCTATTCCGGTTTATTCTAATATTCTAATCTTGGTTTTATTTTTAGATAAAACACATCAACAACATGTCAAGCTTACCTGAAATCACATACTCATTTACTGTTATCTTTTTGGTCATATCATTTTGCTCTTGCCGAGCGCTCGAGCGGGAAGAAGCAGAAGGTCTAGCCTCAATGCGTCGAGAAATCCCTCCAGGCTTGATGAAACAGTACAAACCCGCTGGTAAAAAACGTACGGCAGAAATCCCCAGAGCACAATTGGAAAGAGTTTTACAGGCATACCTCAAAAAACAGCTTGAAAATCAAAACAATGAAAGACTGGTTGCCCAGCTTTTATCTTTACTCACAGAAGACAAACGCTCATCGCTTAAGCTACCGTTTTACAACATTTTACCAGGCTTCCAAAATATCGAAAAACGTGACGCGATACCGTTCGTTCGTCCTGGGAAACGCAACATACAATCAAGGCGTAACCTAATGGCAGATCTTATCCCGCTTTTAATGATGAGCTCTGAACAAAATGGGGATAGTACAAAAGAAGGTGATTTGTCGTTCAAAGATACTAAAACAATTTTGAGCTGAATGACATACATGAACAAAATGAGTCAAGCTTTAACGTGATACAAAAAATCAAACTGGAATCGGAAAAACGGCATAAAACAATAAGAATTGACCATTAGGAGTAAGAACGATTTTCAAATTACACTCTCTTTAATGTAAACCTATATAATTTGAATCTTTCTGTAATTCGAACTAAAAGCATTAGTTCGAAACTTTCTTTAATTCGAACTAAAAGCCTTAATCTCTTGAAGATTGAATTTTATCTACTTTAAATTTGGAAAAATTTTTCTATCTCTCTAATTCGAATCCCCCTGTTATTAGAAAATTGTTGATATCTTAAAGATCGAATTATAGAAAGTTGTACTTATAACCTACGAAGCTGTTAAGCGAACGTTTATTTTACTAATTTGAATTTTGTAAAAATGATGAAAAGATAGGCTACGTCATATCTTTCTTCGTTTCGAGCGTAAAACTCCTACCCTTAGTAAGCCCCTAAAAGCCTGGGGTTGTCTATTGTGTAGACTAATGAAAAGATAAATTAATTGTACACAATATGTAAACTTATAATCTCATGTTATTTACACAGTACTATTATACACAAAATTACGAAATAAATTTCAAGCATAAATGTTTTGTTTGTTTTTTCACGTGACCAACGTTGTCAAGGCTTATTCTGCGCGCCGTGCGACTTTTTTTAATACACATCTAGCTGATGTCTAACTAGATCTAGCGCTCTAGATGCTTTACACCGCTATTGAGTACTCGGGATCGATATCAACTCCTGGGTTTATGTGTAAACCTCAGTACAAACAACGTTGTATAAACCATTAATGAAACAACGTGCTGAGACACAAACTACAGTGATCTAGCGTCGTATTTCGTAAACCTTTTCAATTAAAAGCATTCTAAAACATTTTGCGACCTGCAATCAACGATTTACGTCAGACCTGCATTCTTGGGGTCACCTGCATTCTGAGGGTCCACCACACTGTAGTGTCAGTATTGCAATTCTTCATCTGGTGCAGTTAAATCTAAATAGGATGATACATAATCGTTCTGGTAGTCTGGATCTTGTTTATCACTCACTTCATAATGCGTTGAATCAACAGAATCTTGATTCGGTGGTAGCTCTTTCATATTGTTTTTCGGTAAACCGGATTTTAAATCGGATTTCAAAACATTCCCAGTATTGTTGAAGGGTCCTTTCGGGAACGATAAATCTTCGCTTAAAAATTTTTTACTGTATGGATATGACATTTTATTAGGTTGACAATAAACACCACTCATGTCTTGATAATTATTACCCCCGTCTATAGCTGAAGTCATGTCTTGGTAACTACCCCCGTCTGTCGCTTGAAGATATTCATTAGAATCTTCTAAATTTGATGTTTTTTGATATTTTTCTATACTTTGATACGGGGGGCTATCTAATGATTGGTATAATACTGATTGTGTATCGTCGTCAATGTTTTTTGTGGATTCAACTTTAGAATCTTGTGTTTCTATGTCTAAACCTTGGTAATGTGAAATTTCATCTTGAATACATGAGAGTTTCGAGTACGACCGATCTTTTCCTCGGAAATTGTCGGAAGTCGGGTCGTTCTCGGGATCAATCTCGTCGTCAATTATGACAGCATGATTTAAATCATACATTTCAATACTCGCTGTACTGTTTTTATGACTTGGGATAGGAGATGATAAGAGTGATCCTGCACCGGTCATGGATGTTGATAAAGGGCTTCCTTGAGGTATAGATGTAGACAAGGGACCTGCTGAAGAGAGATATGAGCTGCTTCCTCCATTTGGGATTGATGCCATGTTTGGTTGAGTATAGTAGGTCCCTTCGTCATCGTTTGCAGGTTGGAATGTAAACGCTTTATTCGTAGATGCAAGACTTTCGTTTGATTTGCGGCCAGTGTTTGGAGATGGCATATACCGAGTCTTGGCTGATGTCCCGTCTTGAAATTTGTGTAATTTTCCTTTAGATTTGTTTGACGAACGTAATAATTTTCGGTTATCTGAGGCAGGGCATCTCGAGTTGATACAGCCCTCTTCATCGCAAGGAGCTGCCGGGAGTGACCGAGTTTTCATCCAAGATGATGTCCTCCGTACTCGAACACTTAATCGTTGATGTTTCTGATGTTCACATTTCATCGATTCTTTCCCATCCTTCTTACGGTCTTTCATACAACAAAATTTGATAAAACACAATATGATAAAAATGAAGACCAGAACGGCAGCGATTCCGATACCAATGTAGAGATACATTGATGTTTTATCGTCGGTTGTGGTTGGTCCTGAAAATAGACAATGTTTACAATCAATGAAGATGATGTATACAATTTCTTTTAATTATATTTTAGCGACAGATTGTAGTTTTAATCAGTCTAGCATGCTATACCACTAATTAAAACAAAGTAACAGATTTTAGTTTATAATTATACAAATTGATATTATCCCTTAACAATTATCGTATAACACCCATATTACTTTATTACACGGATTATAAACGACTCCAGTCTAATTTTTGATTGATTTTATTAATCGATTCATAACTGGCATTGACATATAGCATGGCCCTTATTTCAGATTCAATATTTTCAAGCTATGAGTTAAAATCTCTAAGAGCAACACCTAAAACCAGACAAAAGTTCCTCTTAATTACTAACGAATTAATACCTTCATTTTAATTATTAATTGAATTTCAAATAAAGAATTTTCTTTTATTTCAAAATCGTCATGTATGATTCTTTCACAAATTCGTAATTGCTAGTCATATCCGTGACAGCTCTGGACAAGAGCATCTACGTAGGACGATCATTGATGAAGTTTTGAGGAGGTATAAGGGATTTCCAGTACAGTCATATCATATTAAAACAAAGGTATATTCAGCCTTTGGCAAGGCGGGTTGGTATAATTGCCAATTTTTGCATTTATTATTGAACCAATTAATGCCAATTCTAAAACGATCTAACGACTTTGAATAATATTGAAAGTCATCATTAACGAGAAACGCTCATAAACGACGCTCTACTATTCGATATTATTCCCTTATTCGATGAAAATTTAATTTCGCTCGAAAATCGAATGAAATTTTCTGTCATTATTTTTTCGATCCGGATATGATGGGAAGCTGTTTCACTGTTTTCCTTGATGCCAACGAGCAATTAAAATAAGTGGCGTTTAAATGCGTGCTCAAATCAAAACAACAACAATTAGTAACAAACCATTTATTTGGACTCTATCAACGACTTTTCTCTTTCATTGGCAGTTGCAACTGAGCCTGTACTTGACTAATAAAGCATGTAAGATTTTAATGGTAGAAAGGTCTTCAGTGTTCAATGATACAGGCTATTCGAAACTGTTTTCAAGAAAATAAATGTTGTGGCCAAAAGATATGGCAGCCAAAAAAATATTTTTGTGTAAATTAAGTAGTTTAGAAAATGCCTGACTACTGAAGTTTGGTATTTTAATCACTTCGATAAAACATAACATGTGCAATAGAAAAAAAAACAGTCATTAGATGAGCATACATTTCTTTGAAATTTTGTCTCAATTTATTTCGGACATACTGCATGTAAATCACAATGGAGTCTTCATAACTCGAACCTCCATAACTTGAATGTCTCCTTAACTCAAATAAGGTTTCTCGTCTCTTTAGTTAACAATCCTTTCTAAACGTTACAGTATAACTCGAAATATTCTTAACTCAACCCTTACAGGTTCGAGTTATAGAGATTGACTGTAGTAAGAAAAATAGGATAAGAAACAACTTACTTTTGCAACGTACAGATTTTCGAATTTCACAACCACACTTCTTCGAAACTTCCTCATTCATCAGTCTCCGTCTTGCCAAAACTTTCTCCGGGTGTTCCCGCCGCCCATCTCTTCTACCGCCCGGGCGTCTTTCAGATCGTCTTTCTGAACAATCTATCACTGCTTCTTCACTGGAACACGCGGCGACACAGCGGAGATTTCCTTTCACACAAACACAGACTTGTTTGCAATCAGTTCGAAATTCTTCATGATTAAGGATTAGCGAATCGTTGTATACACAGGAGTCTAGAAATTAAAGGATGAAAAATTAATAAATAGCAAAAAAGGTTTTCCAACATATGCAGGCTCTGAATAGTATCTTACCTCCTAGGAATTCCTCGAGGAAATTTTATTGTAGTACTCCCGAAACAATCCCATAATGCATCGCTTTTCTAGAACAATTAAAAACTCCGATAAGGTCTATTGGGTCTAAATAAACGATTGGTGCATTGTTTAAGAGAAACAGAAAGCTATAAATTAGCCGACCAAGCTGGATTAAGTAGACGACACTTGCTTAGCGAAAAACACGGTACCAGATAGACTTTAGTTTTTAATAATCCGTGTCAATAATATGATTGTTGAATGACATAACATGATAAATGATGAAAGAAACATGTTCTTATTTGGACCATTTTGTGAATATTTTTGACCATTTCCTTGAGAAATAGGGTGTTTTTGAGTCTACAAAGCCTTAAAATGTTCTTAACTTGTTCTTTACATTTTGTCATCAAAGCCTTATGTTCTTAAATAGTTTTTTCTTAAAAAAAAGTGTAGTTAAGAGTGACGTGATTGGGTAAGCTCAAAAAGCGTATCTAAAATTAATGAACAAATACCTGTGGCAACACATTTTTGAGCTTGGCATTCACATTTGTTTACTTTCAATGTTAATGTTACAATCTTCTGATTATATTGTTGCCGGCAATTTGTTATTGGTTGGTTACTCCAACATGTTCTTTCACATTCGTTGTTTTGTGTGGATTTAGTGGTTGAGGACTGTTTTGTAGTTGTTGGTTGGGTCGATACTGTTTGTGTTGATTTTGATGTGGTGTTGCTAGCTATTGGTAAGGTGACTATAGGTTGTGTTGTTGTGTTAGATGGTTTTGTTGTTGTTGTTTCTGTTTTTGTTGTTGATTGTGTTGTCAATGTTGTAGGGTCTGTTGTGACTGGTAAGGTAGTCGTTGTTGTTTCTGGGCTTTGTGTTGTGACCGGAGAAGGAGAAACAGTTGTTGCTGGCGTCGTGGAAAGGGTTGTTGAGATAGTTGCAGTAACTGTCGTTGGTTCGACCCTATCATTTGTTGGTTGTGAGGCTGTCGTTGTTGTTATTGCTGTCTTAACACCTATGGAAAAGAGGTCTGAGATGTTGAAATGTTGCTAGCTAAATAAAGCACCCTCGTCCCATATGGAACTCGTTTTCCAGTCTTCAAAAATATCTTTTAGATTTAGAACGACATGATTGAAAACAATAAGACATGGAACTTATTATTTTCAGTCCTCAAAAAGTATCTTACCAGTACAAAACCAATTCACACATGGAGTATTACATCCCAGGACATTGAATGGTATTCGAACAGCTTGTTGACCTGCTGGACATGGTTTGGGAATTCCAGGGTTAGGACAACAGTTCGATTGAACTCCTAAAAACATCAACGATAAAGAAGGTTTCATATTTTGTTATATAACGATCGCCATTTATGGAAGCAAACATTCGATTAGCGTAAGGGATTGCCACAATAGATTCGAACGTTTGCTTACTAAAATGACAGCTATTCAAAATGTTTGGGTTCTTAAAGTTGTAAATTAACAAAAAATGCAAAACCTCTTTATACTTTGTAATTAGTCGAAAAATTATCAAACGAACCCAAACATTTTCAAACGTGGTAAAATTACCAATTACTTTTTTTATGAGGACATGATATGATCTTATCTGAAGATAAGAGAAGAGAATTCTAAAATAGCATTGTGGGTGTCAAAAAATTCCATGTTATCGAACATTACTGAGTATAAAATATGAGAATTTGCAAACGAGTGTTTAAGCGAGTATAGTACCATTTAATATGACAAAATTCAGTAAAGATAATTCAATTTTCTAAATAAAACATTCTAAAACCAAAATCTAAAATCTTACCATTAACAATAGATAAAATCAACACCAATAGGGTAACAAACTGCAGACGACAAACCAAAAACATTATATTCCATGAAAAAGAATATGCCTTTACAATATGAAGACAGGACAGGCCACCATCTGAAGAAGGAAAAAAAGAAAGTGGTTTTGAATACCAGAATTGAATCATTAACCAATCAATCAATCAATTTTCGATTGAAATACATAACTTACATACGTACAAAGTTTAACAATTACTTCACCACCAATTAATTTGTTGTTTATTATTAGAAACATCTAAAGTTAATTGGCAGAAACACATACTATACTGCATATCTGTGGAGGAAAAATGGATCAATATTTTTTGCTTTTGTTTCCTTAAACGTTCATGATAATATATAAAATTTTCAAAATAACGAATCCAAATGTCCCAGAAAACGGCTAGATCTAAAAAAAAGGTCAAATGAAAATTTGAATACAGTAAAAAATCAAATTTACAAAACATTTCTTACAGAGACTTTGTTTATCAGATGACGCATTTACTGCTAATTAAAAAGCTATTAAAAATGATGAAGAGATACAATCACAAATATCCCCTTTGTTTTATTGTTGCTTAGTTGTGTCTGAAATAGAAAAGAAAATTTAGGAAGAAGATGCCAAAACTAATCAATCAATATAATACAATACATTTACACGTTGTTTTTTTATATAAGAACAAACTATATAAGAACATAAGGCTTTGATGGACAAAATATTAAGAACAAGTTGAGAATATTTAAAGGCTAGATGATGGACTCTAAAACATACTTGGAAAATGGACAACAATACTCCCAAAATGGTGAAAATAAGAACATGTTATGAATATTTTAAAGCTTCAAACTCAAAAAGTTTTTAAGAACATCCGAAGGCTCCAAAAACTTTGGATGTTCTTGTAAAATAACGTGCAATCTTCTTTTGGCATAGTAATTAATTATCTTCTTTTGTTGTTTTTTCTAAGAGAAAAATTCAAATAAAAGATCAGGCATTCTTACTGTACAACTTAAAGGAATAATCAGGTGTTTTGAAATATTTGAATATGGATTACACGTTGTTTTTTATAAGAACAAACTATATAAGAGCATAGGGCTTGAATGGCTAAAATGTTAAGAACAAGTTAAGAACATTTAAAGGCTAGATGGACTCTAAAACATATTTTCTTAGGAAAATGGCCAAAAATGCTCAGAAACTAGCCAAAATAAGAACATATTAAGAACATTTTTAGGCTCAAAAATCAAAAAGTTAAGAACATCCGAAGGCTTCAAAAATTTTGAATATTCTTATGAATAAAAAACGTGTAATCTTTTTATTGTCCTAAGCAAAAGCTCAAAACAGCCCAATATCCTTTTTGTTGTAAGGTTGTAAGAAAACGAATATCAACCTGCTTCAAATCTCGAATTTAGAATGTAGTTGGACAAAAATAATTGGAGGTTTTACTCAGGAACAGAGGGTTTCTGCAGGCCAAATATCTCAAACCATCTGATTAGAAGTGATTATCCCTTTAAATCATCAAATAGAAAGGTTTACTCAAAAATTTGGTCAAGAACAAATACAACCAATAATATATAATTTTTCAATGTTACATTTTTTTGACATACTATTTTATAACAAGGACTTGTTAGTTCCTTTTATAATATAATGTAGTATACAATGTTGGTATTATGTTCATTAATTATACGTTATTTTTCTTAATATAATACAATTTACTTTTGGTGGTGTAAAACTAACAATATTTTAAATCTTATTCCATTATTTGTTTATGTACAAAATAATTACAACTCAAAAGAGGTACACAAAAATACTATGTGATAAAATAAGGGACCAGCACAACACAAAAAACTATCAAGATTCTGTATTGAGACGAAAATAATTTTGTCCAGCAGACAACGAGTATCTTAGTTATGGTAGCCAGGAAACTTTGACTAAAATTTCCCTATTTAATTAAAGTTGTGAATGTAACGTATTTGCTTATAGATGATTTGAAAGTTTTCTGCAGTGAAGCACAGAGACTAAATTTTGAAATAACATCTATGGTGATGTGCATATTCAAAAGAAAGCTTTGAAATTCTGAAGGCAGACAGAGCTAGTTGACTATTGGATAGAAGAGTTAAGTTTATTCTAATTCGGTTGCTGGCTGAAAGAATTTTCACCTCATCCACAAAAATTCTATTGAATTCTAATAATACTACTTTATATACACAATTGAAACAGAAAGATTGTAAAAAAGCGATTCGGACTGATCATTTTACCAGAAAGGCTGATAAAGAAAATGATCAGGCCTATGTGATCGATGCCAAAACTTAGAACAAAGTACATGATCATATAGTCTTAATCTAATTTACGGTGACGCAAAAATAAAAAAAGAATTGTCTACAAGTACACAACACCGAAAACACAATCAAACAGATTTCGAATTAAATTCAAAACCAGTACCGTCTAGACCCTAGTGCAATCAGGGGGGGGGGCACGCAGTTACTACAAGACAGTATGACACTACCATACACTACCTTACTACCGTGGTGGTACTGTATTCAGAAGTTATGAAAACAGTTACTACACAGTGTAGTAACTGCTGTTTGGGGGTGGTGCCAAACACTAAAACTAGCACTTTTGATGTAGTAAGTGCTTATATTTTAATTCTTTTTAAAGAAATTTCAAAATTTTTCACAAAAAATGAATTTTTTTGTGAAAAAATTATTTGTTAAAAAATTTTTTTTGTTATAAATGGACGAAAAGAAATTTTAAATTTTTCTCAGATCCAACTTTGAAATTATTTTTCTGTAATTATCATTAAAATGTTCTCAACAGCTGTTAACCAAGTAAATTAAAAGAAAATCTAGCACAAAATGGTATTAAGTTGAAAAATAATCGCAATTTAGGGTAATTTCGAGCATGTTTTTGATGATATCACTCAAAAACAGGGGTGGTACCTGGAAATCTTTTCAGAAAACAGTTACTACCAAGGTGTAGTAACTGCAAAGGGTGGTGGTCCTGAAAAAAATTGTTGAAAAAGCACTTACTACACATCATGTCTTGTAGTAACTGCGTGCCCCCCCCCCTGGTGCAATGACAAAATGAGAGAGTTATCCGAGATTTCGTGCGTCAATCGCAGGCTTTGAGAGGATGGACGGTTTCGGAAGGAGAAAAAATCAAAAAATACAAAACTAAATTCTATCTGACTAAAAAATAATTACACAAAAATTGAATAATTTGTTATTAATTTTAAAAAAGGGGATTCAAAAGTAAAATATATGTGTGATTCTGGTTGAAAACAACAATAAAAGAAATTCAAAAATTTCATGACACGTTTGCAGCTGTGCTTTAGAAGCTAAAATCTTTCAGTTTTCAAATTATTAGAGGTCGAGCAGACAATTTAATTAGTGTCATGAAAAAGAATCTACGAATGAAACAACAACAGAAAAGAAAACAAAGTGATTCTAAAGAAATGATAAAGATAGCTTATCATACGCATGCGTAGTTCGGCATTTCCACCATCAACGAATGTGTGAAAATAAATCAAGTTGCGATCTTGTTTCCTATAGAAGAAAGGAAAACGAAAATGGAAATAAGATAACACGATTTAGATAACCTTTCGGGGGGTGTATCAGGGATAATTAATCAGGATTTTAAATGTGACTACAAATATTTTGGCGAAAGCTCATTTCAATGTTCAAAGCTTTAGGTAAATCTTAGAGAAAGCTCCATTTTGGACTTTTTAAACACGGAAAGGGACTTTAGAGGTCGATCATGAGATGAATTGACCCGTAGTACTAATGAAGGGCATTCAGTTACGATGTTCAAGGTCGGGAGTTAAAAATCCCTAGCCGGGCCATACCAAAGACTCCAAAACAGTACTTAAAGTCCAATGAAGGGTTAATGGAGCAATCCGAGGAGAAAGAGTGGCGTTTCCCCCTACCTTCGGGTAGACAGCTATTGAAATAGGAGCCTTTTGGGTCGTCTCCGACTGCGGTTACAAGACTACTGAGATGAATAATCAAGGATGGAGAGAGAGAGAAGTGAAGAAACATACCTTTTGTGTAGTGTTTTTACTGAAGATATTCCAAAACCTCAACGTCTCATCACCAGCACCTGTCACTACTGACTCTCCGTCCGGTGACATCGACTAAACGATACAAAGTAGATTAACTGTTTAAAGGAGGATACAAGGTGACTAAGATTTTTCATAAAAGTGACGTTTGCAAAAAGATTTTTCCGGACGAAAAATTATACCCGTCTATTAAAGTTCTTCCTTTTTATATTCTTTCAAGTATTTTTATCAACTATTTCCTCTAGAGAAAAAGAAAACACAAAAGTTACGAAAAGGATCTATAAAGAAAAACAGCATTGAGTGATACCGAAAACTGAAGTCTTAAGGCCGGCGCAAATGAATCCAACATTTGATCCAACATTATTGTTGGATCAAATGTTGGGTTCGTTTGCGCAAGTCATAAAATTGCAACTTTTTAAGAAAATTGTTGGAAATCATGTTGGATAAAGTTTGATCACCGTCAAACTTTTCATCTAGCATTTTTTAATGAGATTGACGTCACTTTTATGTTGGTTTTAATGTTGGATGCATTCGCGTAATCATGTTGGATGAAAATGTTTGACTTTTTTGCGTAAATGAATTTTCATGCAACTTTTCGAATTTTTCCACGTGACTTTTTCTTCCAACATTTCGTCCAACAATGAATTGGAAATGTTGGATTGAATGTTAGATACATTTGCGCCGGCCTTTAATCTAGAATGTTTCATGTTCAGTTCACAGCTCAAAGAATTATAACAAAGCCAAAGATGAAAATCCTATATTACTGTGTAATCTCATGAAAAAATAATTTGTTCGTCCATTTTTAATGTTTCAAACATACCAGATATAATACTCGAAGCGAATGTCCTGTCAGCTTTGCCACTTGCGTTAGACTGGGGTACTTCCACACAAGAACTTGATTCTGCGAGTAACCGTGTGTACTGACCTGAAATTATAATAGATAGAATATAGATAGAATCAATCCTAGAGTGGCTTGTTTAGTTATAGGCTATATATGACTTTGAGAAGAAAATAACTGTTATCTAAGCACTGGTTACGCACTTGGGATATCGAGATAGAATCCGGTCCTATTCAAAATTTTCACCAAGTTTTGATATAATGTATTTGGGTGTATAATCCGAAAAGTTCTGCTCTGAAAAGTTAAAACTCCTTGGTTTAATAATTTGAACGTTGCTACCGGGTGCGTCAGAAAAAACTTTGGACGTTTGGCGAGCCACTGAGGCCGAACAAAGTCTTGTCTAGACTCAAAACTACTTTTATTAGAAAGAGGACATGCTAACTTAAATTTTGCGGTATAAACTTTTTAAGTTTGGTCAAGTAGTTGTCAAGTTATAAGCTTTTGAAGTCAAAATTCACTTTTCGAAAAGTGTAAAAAACACGTAAAAAAAGGTGTATTAAATTTATGCAAATAATGAAAAAATAGCTCAGTATTTGACTTATTTAACGACTTTTACGACATAATTAATTGTTAAAATACTTTTAAAAGCAGTTTTCGTTTACAACATAGTCAGTTTTTAGTAAATTGTCAGTTTTTAGAAAAATTTGAAAAAAATTCTTATCGAAAACGCTTAAAAATGCTTAATTTAATACCCTTTTATTACGTGTTTTTCACACTTTTCGAAAAGTGAATTTTAACTTCAAAAGCTTATAACTTGAGAAATACTTTACCCAACTTAAAAAGCTATACCTCAAAATTTAAGTTAGACTATCCTCTTTATAATAAAAGTGGTTTTGAGTTTCAAAAAGACTTTGCTCGGTCCCAGTGGCTCACCAAACGTCCAAAGTTTTTTCTGACGCACCCGGTATTTTTAGAAATCGTAAGAGAGTCTTACCAATTCGTTTGAGTGTTTCGACCAGGCAAGGTTACAAACCTAAACGAAAAAATATAAGCATCAAATATATCACGTAGTGATGACCGTGCAGCCCAATGCGTTAAAATTAAATCAATAGAGGTACTCCAAAATTTACAACTCTTAAAAAAATGGACAAGGCAATAGTTTAACTCTCTGTATAGCGAAATAAAACGCAAATCCTGACACTTGGAAGCGTAGTAACAGCTATTCCACTTTATGGGTCTAAACATTCGATTTTTCATGTCGAACTTTCGAAACTCTCGTCCAAGAAACGGAATAAACAAACCCAGATTAGGTCGAGGTACTTGCTACCTGACTGGGAGAGGAATAAAATCAAGTCGCAAACCTGTGAGCCCGTATCGACGTGGTGTAGAGGTTGTCCAGTCAAGGTGTTCCAGAATCGAATGGTTTTGTCCATCGTACCACCACCCGACGCTAGTAAACCATGCTGTCAATGATGAAGAAGGTGGATTAATTAAGACCACGCTCATGTGCTCATAACGTTTATTATGTAAGTTATTTATGGAAACACCCCGAATTTTTATGTAGTGGCAAATTTAAACAAGAAAATAATTGTTTTAAATTTACCACCATTGGCAAAAACCGGTGTGTTTCCATGTAAAACATTACGTCGTGAGTATCATGAATTACGGTTACTCATCAAAATGAAGCTTATAATTTGTTTATATTGGAAATTGTTCATAGGTTGGATCGGACGAGATCTCTGTTTGGAATCAGAAAGAGGATGTAAATAGTAGAGAGAAAACATTTCTACATTTTGCCCGGGGAAGATCTAGAAACGTAGATATGAATATCACTGGGTCGATAAATACCAACTTATTATAAGAAATGATGTAAGTGCCAAATTCTTGTTTCAGAGCAATACCAGGCAATGCGGAACCGTATTAATCGAGGTAGAATATGAACTATGGGGTAACCACAAACTCTAAAACAATCATTCATTATCAGTCGCTAAAGGAAAGTTTTCTCGTCTCAGACATAACATGGATTTTACACAGCACATCAACACACGTTTTTGAAATTAATTTGTTGGTTGAATTATGCAGAATTTAGAGACGAAAAAGCCTCTTTATATACTCAACTGAGATGGCAATCTACCTGCGACTGAAGAACTTTCAACGCAATATATTTACATACCTGATGAGGAGACCAAGCGATGGCTTTGACGGCCGCTGAGTGGTCGTTGTAACTTTGGTAAGGCGTAGTGCTCGATAAATTCCATACTAGTAGCTAGACAAAAATAGTAAAAATAGTGATAAAATGATCGTTTTATCGACTTAAAACTTTCCATTTTTCCTAAATCAAAACTGGTACTAGTGCAGTACTTAGTCTTATATTTCTACATCTTTGTTACTCTATTATCAGGAAGCACATTATGATTGCCTCACGAATAGACAAAATCAGTCCAAAAGTATAATAGTGTGGAAGCGCTTAAGTTAACAAGACAATGAAACTAACAAAAGGGAATATCCTAATAAAAAAAACATATATCGAACCTTGTTGTCATTGCCACCAGAGGCAAGAAGTTTCTTATCTGGCGACCATTTCAAACCGCAAACCTAGAAGGATAAACGTATAGGAGCCATTATTATATACAACTAACACTTGAGAAGAACACTATTTCGATAAATGTTGAGAGTAAAGACAATTTCTCTAGGTTTTATGCTAATATAATTTAATTCGATCTTTTCTTTGTAAATCAACCTAGAAAGACTAAGACAATGTTCAATACAATTTAGCATCGCTTCGGCATCATGGTATTATTAGTGATAAGCAGTGTTCATGTTGGTTTAGGAACGTTTCAAAGCAAGAGAACGGAACAGTCCCGTTCCAATGAAAATAGTGGAGCGCAACTGTTTAGATACGTTTTGCTTTCTTATTCAAGGATTGATTAAGAGTAAATTATACCTCCTGTCGATGGCCCACCAATTCCTTTTGTGACGTAGATGGACACCTGTAGAAATAAAAAATTATGATTTAATTATTAGGAACTTGTCTAAACTGTATTGAGGTGTAAAAAGCATCTATAAGTTAAAATCAGACAGACTTACTTTTAATAAACCAAACACTTGCAGTGACACATCTTTTAACTAGGACAACTGTCACTTTCTTATTTTACTAATCCGATACAAAATCGCAGAAAAAATTAGCTCAGGGATAGCTGATGTACCAAACCAAGCCAACACGGGTGATTTTTAATTGTTGAAAATCTTGCAGTGTGTTGGATTAGTGGAATTCTGTGTCTTGACAGTACCAACTTTGCAGTAAAAACTTTTCGAATAAAAGGGCTAGAAGTCTTTCAATTCTTCGAAAAGAAAACGAATTATTCATTCAAAATCGGTTGAAGAATTCATTTTATCTCACTGACCTTATGTCTCTCATTAGGATCACGCGATCTCTACTTCCAGAACAAAGAAGGTCGTTGTTCCAAGCTAAGGAGCCCACACGTGTTTTGTGTCCACCTAGCTCTGCTACTCGTTTATTTGCCACTGTATCCCATAACTCGCACGTTCCTTTGTGAGTGCCAACAGCTAGTTGGTTACCCTAAAAAGTTGATGAAAAAATGAGTAAAGCTGACATGAGGAAATTCGGATAAAACAAGTGATACTTTTATGGACCTACCTGGTTATGCATTTAACACATATATAATTGATATCTACGTGAGCGTGACCATTAAACAATCATTCAGAACACAAATAGTGACGATCTATTAAAATTAGTCGTTTGTTTCTTATAAAAAAAACGTTTAGAAACCAAAATTTCATGCTCTTGAAATGTTCTTTCATATTCATTATTCAAGACTTTATGAGCAAAAAAAACATCTCTCATAAAAAAATTGAGTAATTTGGCTAAGAACATTGATGTATGCTTATTAATAGTGATTCTTATAGTAAACATGCGTTTTTTGAGCCAACAAAATGTTTTTGAAAAAATTTGCTTGAGCCATCTTTTACCTTTGATGGTACCCTAGTTAATGACCCAATTTTTCACTCCAAAAAACCCGTTTTTTAGCCGTTTGTTGGCCCAAATTTGGCCAAAAATTTTTTTTTTGAAAGTCGGGCTCCGTCACATTCGAGGGTTTATAGTTATATAGTTATGCATCTTTGTGCAAAAAATCATAAAGAATTAAAGAGCCAATCTCGAGGAAGGCTATTAACGAACGAACAACGAACGAACGAACGGACAAACGAACGAACGGACAAAGGTTAATTTATAGGACCTCCACCCCACCGGGGTAGGTCCAAAAATGCAAACAAATTTGGTTGAGATTTGTTGAGGTGATAAATTTGACAATTGTGGGTCAAATTTTTAATCTATTGACCGAAAAATTGGACGATATTTTTTTCAGTTGGCGTCCCGATAAAAAGCAGGAGATAACAGATTGATCACCTCGCTTGTCAAACCTTACATCTCCAAGCTAAATATAATCTGCCATATAATACAAATACCTCTTACCACTGAGACCTTGCAGAGGTCATTTCTGTGCGAACCAAATAGTTGTGAACAGTCAAAATTATCTACGAGCTTTGAAAAAACACTTACTTTTTCAGTCCATGCAACTGAAGTGACAAGATTTCCTTCTGATGTTAAGTCGCAAAGCTTTGTCACCTGGTAAAGAAAAATCAATAATTATTTCGGAGGAAAATTTTATTAAACTTAGTTTTACTAATATATTACTACTATATCCGTTGGTATAATGTCAATACCCTTCTAATTCCATCAGTATTCTTTAGAGAAAGGAATTAAGGACGGTTTGATTCACGGATAAAAACTTTATTACTCAGCTTGGCAGCCAAGGCAGAAAACATCTTTTCAGTTAGAAAAAGAAGGGTGACAGAATTAGATGAGGGATGTCGACTTTAGACCGACCTACGGTATATCAGTGAAATGTGGTTAAAAATCTTCTCTATTTCTACCTATGATTGTAAAAATAGTAGGCAAATGATTTTTCCTTACATAGTTAAAAAGATGTCAATTCAGCCCAAAAAGAACTGCGCTCTCAAAAACAAATTACAGGTGACTTTGTATACAAAGTTTGGAAAGGTTTTGCAATTTCTAAATATTATTACTGGCAAAACGCTCACCTGACTAGTATAAGCACTCCATAAGTAAACACAATGTCCCAGACCGACACTGAGTATGTTTTGCGCTGACCAATCCACAAGGTTCAGGTAAAAATCATCCTAAATAATTTAAATTAAAAAAATCATTACAGAAATAATAAAAACAACCTTGGATGACAAAGGTTGTGGTACTGCTAAGAAATAAGCTACTTATTTCCAATCCTAATTACGTGCTACCAGAAAAATCTATCTTCAGATTTTTTTTGGTTTGATTTTGAATAAAATCTATCACCAAATTTCAAAAAGTATCCTGTGAATACAAATAAAGAGTTAACTAAATTCAATCTGTTGTCCCAAATATGGCAAAAATCTTAAAGTTTCTATTTGCATGCAAAAGGATGCCTTTGGACTCAATGGGGAGGGCTTTTGCCCTTTAATTTTTGTAGCCAGACATAATGAGAAAATAGCTACCTTATTACACGAATATTACTAGTCATTTTATTAACATTTTTTGTTAATCAAAACCCCCTTAATTAAAACCAACCGCTGTTTCCTTGAAAGAACTTGCGTTAATTTCAGATCGTCCAAATTTCAAGGCCGTTGAATACTTGCCTGATAATATTCGTGTAATAAGGTAATGTAAAAGGCATAATTGAGAAATGAACCAACCTGCAAATCAGGAGCATCAAGAACTTTGAATGGAACTTTCGATATTTTTCTGACAACTTTCTTGGGTGACCGTAGAAGTTTGTGACTAGACAGGAAAATCAATAATAAAAATACTCTTCGTAGAACATATTTTAAATAAGGAATGAACAGAATGGGAAAATGTGATGAAAGGAATTTCAGTTATCTTAGGGAAAAACAAGCAAAGTCTATTGAAATATATGCCATAAATTAACACAATTACAAATCAATTTAGTTAGTTACCTGTCTGCGCTGATTGGGGAAAGTGAGTACGGACTGGTTGTATCCAATGATTCGTTTGAAAGTTTTCTTTTCTGACGTGACTGAAAAAAAGATTGAACATTAGATGGCTTTTTAAATACTTTAAGGGAATTAGTTTTGCGAGAAAATTTAAAAGAATTTTTTTCTATGACTTATTTTTGCGAGATGATGCCTTTTTGACTACTCTCTTTCAATTTCCTAAGGGTTTGAAATTTCAGGAGACAAACATGGAAAAATTGTGAAAGTTTAATTTTTGCGAATTAAAAAAAAAAACTTTTTAAAAAACAAAATTTGTCATCTCAAACAGAAAATGGACTTTACACGACAAATTAGTCAGTAATCTAGAAATTTTGAAGAATCTTGAGACAGAAAAGCTTCTTTTTGTACTATGTTGAAACCAGAGAACTTTGTGCATTGTTTAATTCTGCAATTATAGAATTGGTAATAAAATTTCTGCCGAGGCAATGAAGCCCATGAAAGATTTGGCAAAACACAACACAACCTGTCAAAATTACAGTTGACCTAAAATAGGCAACAAGCGAATCTTATTTTGAGTGTGTAAAAATATTCTACCTTGAAGAGGTTTCGTTTGATGTGTTTTGGTGTCGATAAGGGTTGACGATCATCATTAACTTCCTATAATATTAAAAAAAGTTTCTAAAACAAAGATCTAAGTTGACCTAATAATAATATTCTTCGTTGAGAGTCTATTTAAAAGATAATTTTTGTTAGCATTCAGAAAATCCCAGAAAAGGGATAATTTAAACAGACTTAGTCAGTGACTAAAATTATTAATTGAGCCAAACTTAGGCCCATAATATCATACCAACTGATATCAAGCAATATTAGATTAACATAGCATTATTTTTTATATACCGTTAAACTGTCAATTTCATCTCTGAGAAGCTCATTTCGTAGTAATGATGAATAAAGTTGTGATTCTAAATAAAAACAAAAATTCTAAGGTTAGATCTTTTTAAACAGTAACAGTACAGTTTGTTATTCTGAACAGACAGAAGGGTTATCTTATTATGTATGTGATTGTAAGTTTCAGATTTTTCAGGATTATCTATGGCTATAAAAAGAGTCAAAATGCTTTAAAAATTAGAGCTCAAAAAGTGCCTGTATCATTCTTAGGGGAATAAACTTTTTTAAATTATGAAAATCTAGAGCAAATACCTTTGTTTTCAGTGTTTGATGTTTGTTCTCTAAAATGAAAGAAAATGATTAGTAAACTCTTTCACCATTATATGGAAGGTAAAGACTACTAAAGGTCATTCAAAATTCAGTAATTTTAACATAACAGTGTCAAACATCCAAATATTTTTCCTTTGATTTTTGTTATCAGGCAATTTTATCATATATATAGTTTGAAAACAGCATAAGCCCTGATGCACAAGCCCTCAAACTAAATCCAGGCTAAACATATTAATAATGACACATAACATTGCACAAACCATGAAGATATAGAATTAGTAGCTGGGCCCTGTCAATCATTTTCCAAGGTGAAACTTTCAATTAGAACAAAACTTACTTTGAGTTTGATGGTGCAGATGGATCGGAATTTTCCTGAAAGGAAGAATAATATTTTCATTCATCAACTTTTTCTAATCAAAAATCAATAACAAACAAAATGTAACTGATGTAATGAATGAGTGGACTATTCTAAAATTTGAAAAAAAAGGAATAATTTTGCGACAAGGAAGAACTTACCTGCAATGGAGATGACAGGAACCCTTTGCTCAAATTAACAACAACTCGACTTGGTATAAACCTGGAAAAGATTAATATATTTATATATAATTAAATATTGATATATTTTCATAATTCATCTGTAAAGGAAGGAATGATCCTTGATGTCGTAGAGTCATTACTTACAAGTTATGATGGTTCCTAATACTTTCTATAAACAAGAACATAATTTTCTCAGGGGTAAAGGGTAAAAAATTAAATGATCATACCTGTCAATGCTGTTGTCTTGCTTACTTCGTGAAGGAGAGCTCAATAACTGTCGTGGACTTCCACGAAAAGGTGAATTCTGAAAAAATAAATAAACCTGTTGAAGATGGTAAATTGGCGTTTTAAGAGTTGTCGCACAAGTCTAATGTTAATAGCAGACGTTTAACTTTTCAGACCCTCTATGTACCAACAGGAAGCTTTTTAGCAAAGAGGGATAGAAAAAAAGAGAAAATAGGGGAAAAAAAGAAAAAAAATCGAAAGTAAAAACCAAAATTTACCAAAGAATTGAAAAGATTTTACCTTGTTCACATTGAGGTGTTTTTGAGCCTTAGTTGTTAAAATTTTTTACAGATGTTTAAACACTAAACGCCTGCGTAAAACACTAAACGCCTGCGTAAAACACTACTCTTAGGTTCCAAATAAACGAAGGGGGGGGGGGGGGGGTTCGAATAAACAGGGGGGTTGGAAAATTTTCTAGATTTTAATAAACGAGGGGGACCTAATTGCCGGGGGGTTGAAAATTGTACTTCTGAAACCCCAAAATAAGGTAACATTAGGCTAAAATCAGGCTATTTAGAGCAAAATAAGTGGGCCTTCTTTTTGACAGCTGAAAATATTCTTAGAGATTAATAAACGGGGGGGTCCTAATAAGGTCCGAATTGATTTTGGTCGATAAAAAAATGAGAAACTTACTGCAGGACTGTTTTTTGTTGGTGTTTTCGGTCCATTGATTTGACGCAGAAGCCGTTGCTCATAGTCTGGATCCATCCAAAAAACTTGATTGATTTTTTTGTATTTTTAATAAATGAGCTTAAAAAAATAACCAATTTTTTTTTTTCAAATCAGAAGACTTTATTGATGTAAATGATGGAACAGACAACCAATTTAGACTGTATAATCAACTTTTTGGTCAACAGTGTTCCATAATAGTCAACAGCATAAAATAGACCAGCGGCCGAGGTAGTGAATTGTGTCACTTCGTAGGGCAGCCATAGTGTCCTCCTGGGTTGGTTCCCCCCACTAAAAATCAGAATTTTTCTCCATTCCCCCCTCTTTTATTTCCCCCACCATATTTCAAAACTTTTCGGTTCCCCCCTCTTTTTTGAATTCCCCCAGCTATTTGAAGATTTTGCGGTTCCCCATATCGCCGTGTCAATTCAAGACAGCCTTAAGTCCATTTTTTCCATTTTGAGATAATTGACTTTAAAGGTTTCATTTGCTGATAATTAAGGAAGAAATATTGCCAAGAGTCCATACTTTTGATATTATGGGGGCATTATAGTTATCTTTTTGTGGTTAAAAAGAGGTTTTAATAGCTTGCTCCAGAGGTTCTAAAATGGCATTTATTGGACTTAAGGCTGTATTGAATTGAACTTAAAATCTTCATACTTAGCAAGTTTCAAGCTAAAATCGAGCTTTAAAATGCCTTAAGTCCATTAACCAGATGTGTTGGACTTAAGGCTACACGTTTCATGTCAATGCTTCATAGAAAAATAAAATTTGGACATAAGGCTTCCCAAGACTTTTTACCCTAAAATTCAGGACTTAAGGCTGTTTATGGTTGATATTATGGAACATTCTAATTCTTATTTTTTTGAATTGCAAAAATACACCACTTTCCTATAAGAATTCTTGGATTTGAGGCCATTTTTGGAAAAACGTGCATGCTGAAATAGGGGGTTATGGTCTTAACTCAATTTTCGAAAAAATGGACTTAAGTCTGTCTTGAATTGACACGGCGATATGGTTAACATAAAAATGCCTTAAATCAAGTTTGAAATTTTGGAAAGCTTGAAAAAATAGCCTTGAAAGTGCTGGAAAAATGAAATGTATGAAAAGTTTGTTTAACCCCCAAAAGATTGCTGATTTTTATTGCTTAAACAGGTTTTGCAACAAGATCACCTTGAGATCAGTGAAGTTCCCCCAGTCAAAATCTCCTAAATTTATGGTTTTCCCCCCTCTTTATTTTCCCCCAGCAAATTTCCAATTTTTCATTTTCCCCCATACTTTAAAAAAAGGGCCAAAATCAGAATCCCCCCCTTTATAAAGGGGGGGGAGGAAACTATGGGGCACCCCTTAGATCAGGGCAAATTTTTGATATTATGCTCCTAATAGGGTGTAGAATTGACAAAAAAAATTGCCCTTTGAATCTCCTGCAGTTTTCGAGTGAATCGATTTTTAGTTAATCGATTGAACTTATCAAGGGTCCCCCCTTTACTAACGGTTTTTTCGAAGTCTGAAAATCAAATATCTGATGCTACCAACAGATTCAGCGTGAAAAGTAGATAAAGAAAATGGGGTTATCTGTTAAGTTTCGACCACCTGGTGCCGAGAAATGACATTTTTAAGGCGAAAAATCGTCGTTTTGGGCGTTTTCCGATGACGTCAGCATTTTCCTAAAAGCATTTTTAGAAAAAATCATTCCCACAGCTGGATAGCCCTGAATTAGTAGTATCCAAAAATGGTATGGTTTGTTAACATTCGACGTCTAGATCTCGAGATAATCCATTTTTAAGGTGGGTAAATATCTGAAAAACTGCTGACTCAGCAAAAAATATTGATAATTTTCAATATTTAAACCAAAATATCTCGAGATCTAGACATCGAAACCATACCATTTTTGGATTCTACTAATTCAGGGCTATCCAGCTGTGAGAATGATTTTCTCTAAAAATACTCCAAGGAAAATGCTGACGTCATCGAAAAACGCCCAAAATGTTGATTTTATAACCTAAAAATGCCATTTCTCGACACCAGGTGGTCGAAACTTAAAAGATAACCCCATTTTCTTTATCTACTTTTCACGCTGAATCCGTTGGTAGCCTCAGATATTTGATTTTGAGACTTCGAAAAAACCGTTAGTAAAGGTGTGATAAGTTCAATGGATTAACTAAAAATCGATTCACTCGAAAACTGCAGGAGATTCGAAGGGCAAATTTTTTTTGTCAATTCTACACCCTATTGGGAGCATAATATCAAAAATTTGCCCTGATCTAAGGGGTGCCCTACGAAAACCATTTTTAAGGCCTTTTTTGAATCTCGGACGCTGGTCTAAAAAATGATAATTATAGATTAGAAATAAACGTAGTTGTCTAAGAAAATAGCTATTATTTTTTAGAATCTTCCTTACAATCTAGTTTTCATATTTATAAAAACTAGATTGCTGACGTGTGGAATGTCGGCGTGACTGATCCTTTTGTTTCGATAATAACATCAAAGCGGGAACTAATTTTCTTCGCGTTTCTTTCCTTTTTCTTTCTTATCAGTTCAGGCTTTCCAAAGACCTCACTTTCTCTTACTGGTCCGTGACCGACTTTTTGCCCGCTTAGGTCGTTTGGGCCATATAAAAGGCCGATAAAAGTCCGCTACAGAAAGCAGCTTATTAAAGCGGCCTTAACGGCTTTATAAATCGGCCAAGTTACCGGTTTGCTGTTTTTGCTGGCCGCTTTTATTCTGTTATTGTTTGCCGGCTTTATGTATGACTGCAAAAAAGTTTTATTATCTGGTGTCTTTACTTTTTATTGACTGTCGAGAATGTCAAGAATATTGACATTCGAATGTTTATCATAACATTCGAATCTCTTCAAAACGTTCGAATAAAGACAAAAAGCATTCGAAATTTTAAAGAATGTTGTGACAGACTTTTTAAAAAATCAAAACAAAAAGGAGGAAGAAGAAAAAAGTTTGAAGAGTAGTGATGGGTTTTATCTTTTTTGTTTATATCATATGTAGTTATTGTTAGCTGCAAAGTGAGATTAATTTACTATGATGAGTAAAAAGACTTGGCACTTTTGTCAGAGACAAAGAAGAAAGGTAAGATAATTAATTTCTATTCTATATTGTTTTGGTTAGGAGGAAAGAAGGCTGTAAGCAAACGGTATATAAAATAAAGAACAGAGTTGGTATAACAGAAGAGGGTTAAACAGGCGGGTCAAACTGAGGTAGGGGTAACTTATAGTTGCGAAGGTCGCACTAAATATTGAGAATATAAAGGAGGTCAAAGAGAGACAGGGGTGCCTTTTTGTTACGAGAGAATTCAAAATTGGAGGAGGTCACGAAGGTCAAATTGAAATTATAGACGAGGTCAAACTGAGACAGGGGTGTCTTTTTTTACGAGGAAAATACAATTAGAGGAGGGCGTATTGGGGCAGGGAGTCTTTTCGTTTTCGTTAAAACGAAAAGAGTAAAAAGAAAATAATTTGAGCACAAATGAAGACCACAAAGCAAAGACAAGGAACGGTCTTACTTCAGAAAAATAGATGGTTTATAATATAAAAAGAGGCTTTTTTTGGATCAGCCCTTTTATTACAGTTGTCTAATTTTATTAAAAGGTAACATAATTCAGGTCTTTAACTTTATCTTTATGAATGAACGCAAGAAAGAAAGAAAGGAAGAACTCAAAAAGGTGGTAAATCCCTGGGGAAAAACTTTTGGAGATTGTTTGTCAATGAAGCTTCCAAAAAGTTTGTTTTGTTTCTTTCGGTTGCCGGCAAACACATTGACTGGTCTTTTTACCGGACTTCAGCCTGATCGACAGCGGCTGGCCGCGGCCGTGAAAGACAGAGGCCGCTTAGAAAGCCGCTTTAAAGTGAAACGAGAGTGGCCGATCCATAGCCGATAGAAAAAGAGGCGGGACCGGTAAAAGTAAAATCTTGGCCGCTAAATAGCTGCTTTTCTACCGCTTTTTGGCCGATCGGTCTTGACCGGTCTTTTCAGGTACTTAAAATCGCCTGGGGAGTCACATATTATAAAAGACCAAGGAGGCCTTGACTGAGGTAGACAAAAGATTGAAAAATTTTCTGATCTCTACCCTGAAAATTGTCCAAAAATAGCCAAAAGTCAAACCGGTCAGATACAAATCTTGAAAATTAGTTGGGACCTTCCTGTCAGAAATAGACTAAAAAAAGAGGACCAGCGGTAGGGTGCGCACTCGTCGGGATTTTTTGCGCGGAACGAGGAAGAATTTACCTAAATGAACTTCAATGCATTTACCTTTAAATCATCCAAATCTTTTCAATCGCGGTCTTTTTTATAAACCCAAGGTAAGAATAGACCTTTTCGCCTTTGCGTCCGCCATATTGAATTGTATGCAAAAATACAGGAACGAAAATGCCGTGGTTGGATTTAGTTGGAATGTATGCAAAACATATGCAAGTTTACACAAAGATTAAAAAGACAACAAAGCATCTTATAAATAAATATTATAATCATTAGAACAATAAAAGATGGAATTTCTTAATCCAAAAGGAAATATTTACAGAACAACAAAAGCCTTTTAGGAATTTGTTCTTAAAGACATTGCATATTCTGTTTTCATGCCATTAAGAAATTCCACGAAGACGGAGTACACACATCAAACTTTCAAAACACGCAAACTGAAAGCAGTAATTATGACGTCACACTTTATCAATGTTTTGATTTGATCATTTGGCGGCTCTATTCCAGGAGAATAATTTGCCGTCAGCCGAATAAGGATTGTGTTTTTACCTTCGCGGGTGATTTTTCAGTTTGAGATTCTGTCTAATGTTATGGTCTTTTGAAGTGCTTGTTCTAAGAGATGAGTGAATATAATTGTTTTTAGTTTTTCAAGAGAAGCAAATTTAATCTTTCTTCTACAAGATTACACTTTAATATAATGCCAATTATGCATGTAAGTTTTTATTAATACTTTCTTTTGCATATGTTTTGCATACTTTCTAAGGGATTTCACCACGGCAATTCGGCAACCATAATTTTTTGCATACAATTCAATATGGCGGACGCAAAGGCGAAAAGGTCTATAGGC
>NW_027103323.1:0-18166 GCF_902728285.1 Clytia hemisphaerica
TTGATCACTGTTTTAAAATATTATCCATTTCTGGTTTTATAATGTAAACATACTCAACATGAAAAGTTTTTGTTTGATTGTCAGCCAATTAATTCGCTACAAAGAAATTCCATAAAAAATGGTTGAAGAATAGATTATCGACTGTTTTTACTATGTTTTACGAAATGAAACTGAAGTGTGTAAAGTATTTGATATTATAAATTGTCTTATTTTTCTTCAAACTTTTCTTCAAAACCATTTATTTGCTCTTTTATCCATGGCTTTCTCAAAAACATTTTCTGCAAGAATAATGAATATATAAAAGTATATACACCAAACAAGCAGTTTTGAGCATGATCTGGGTGTCTGTTTTATCAAAATAAAAGTTCAAACCAAAGAAATATAAAAAATATAATACTCTTATATTTCTTTGCTCAAAATCTAATTCCGTTTTATGAATGTTTTGTGGGATAACATTGAAAAGAAGATTGAAACTAGATGTGCGCAATTGCAGTTAGGGAATTTCCCAATGTATATGTGAATATCACCACACACAAATGATTATTACGTGTTCAGCCTCTGGCTGTTCAAGCCGGGTCAAAAAGAATTTGGCCTGTCGCCCTTCTTTCAGCGCATGTTAACCCGCTGAGGCCTATGTTAGTAGTTCATAGGTAATGGGAACTGCAGACGTGCAGGCGCCCATTAACGTCCCCCATGTTTAATGAGAAAGGTGACACCGCCCAAACAGGGCGGGTGCAAAATTTACGCCCAAAATGTTTCTTCCGAAAAAAAATCTTTTGAAAAGAGATTTTTGAACCCCCTCAGAAAAATCCCAGATCCACCTCTGGATTGTATTTTAAATATTGTAGTTTTGTTGATTTAGACTAGACACCACTTTTTATATTAATAAAGGCATTCAGGGTCTAATTTACTGTTTCCTTTTTGTAGATCTTAGTTACCTGTTTCATTGCTAGAGATATCAAAGCAGGATTCATCAGCAGATATTGTGTCGCCTCCACAGACGGCTATATCAATCAAATCAATTATGGTTTGGTGTAAAATTTGAGGTTATTTCACAAAAACACCCTAATTGTGAGGTTAACAATGATATTTCAGTCTAATTTTGGATATCAGACAAACAGTAGCCTATTATCAAAAACAACTAAACATGAAAAATTATATTTTTGGTATAAAAGTGAGGTAATCGTATATTAACTGAGAGACACAGTACCTGAGAAAGGGGTCATTAAGCTTTCAGTAACCTCATCAAAAGGGAAATTGTGGATAAAAAGTGGGATCCTATTCATGTTGAGGAACAGGTAAGGTAAAAAAAATGAGGTTAATATCTAGTTTGGGTACCAAAAAGGAGGTTATTTGTGAATTGGCCTTAAGGGTTTTTTAATTCTTGTTGTAACTTATGACTTATAATATGTTTTTGATATCAATACGCGCTTAAAAGAAGCTTAAGTCAATTAGTCGAATTAAAATCTTTGGTTAACTTTTTCGTAGTATACTTAAACGTTTCGTCAGTTGTTTAAGTTGAAGTATAGCTAAAAATCCTACTTTTCAGGTTGTTAACCTCATTTTAAGAACCTTATTTCATGTTTTTTTTTAGCTTAGTTACTTTATGAAAACTTTTAAAAAGTAATTTTTTCCTGTAGCTTTAAAGAATAGAACTATTTAGGCAATTGAGAAGCAAAATTCTCACACTTCCTAACATAGAGTTCTAATTTAACCTCAATTTTAACCCTAGTTAGAGCAAATTGCAATTTCATAAAAACCCTATTGATCTAAGCTTCTATCATTTACTTTTGGTCCCATAACTATTACACTGGCTAGAGAAGATATGGTTAAGAATGTGAGGTACTGTTACCAATTTTTTTACTCATGAATTGCACAGTTCTTGGGAAATCTAACCTTTTTCCACAGCTGAATGTTGAAGCCCGTAAGCTCCTTTAATAATGCAAATAAAGCGTCCTATATTTTGAGGTAACAAAGTCTATGAATTGTCATATTAACCTCAAATAACAAACCTTTTCAAGTTCTTTTTTTCATTTTTGGGTATAAGCCATCAATTATGACCAACCCTCAAAATTTCAACCTTTTTAGATAAAAAATGAAGATTATATGGCCAATTATGTAAATTTTTCACTTTTTCCTCATAGAAATTAACTTTTTCTTAGGCGACATTGATTTGAGATTGTCCATTTATTGATAACTTCACCTCAAAATTTCTACTAGGTGATGAGTATTGAAAAGAATGTAGAACATTTTATACCATTTGATGTACATAATTGGATTTTGTTTTGTCACAGGCAAGGGAAACTTTGTTTGTAAGTTGAAAGAGCTCGTAAATTTTTCATGGATTTTTTGTGCTAACTGTAAGTAACAATGAATAACATTAACTTAACAATTTTTTAATTTCTATTTTACAGGGGCCAATCATCGTCCAAAAATTCAAAACCCTTTCTAGAAACGTTCAGCAGAATTGGTTGTTGCTTGTCGTCAAAATGTTCCTGTATTAGCTCTCAGTGCCACAATTGATTTAGACCTTTAGAGCCTTGTGAAGAGTAGCAGTAATTTGTCCAAATCTGTAAAGATTATTTCAACGTGCAGCAACAGAGACAATATTTTTCTTGAAGTTAAAAAGGTACCAAAACAAGAAAACATTGAGTGTCTTCAATGGATTGTCGAATATTTTATCTGTGAAAGGGTTCGACACCCCAAAAATTGTCGTCTTTTGTCGTTCAGTTGATATTGCTGGCTTGGTGTACAGTGAACTGAAGAGATTCTTGTCAAAAAGGAATTCCGAAATTGATCCAAAGAAATTAATTGGTATCTTCCATTCAAACACAAAGCCCAAAAAGAAGGAAATAGTAATGACAACCTTGACAACATTGGATTGTCCGATGCGTATTGTTGTGGCAACAAGTAGCTTGGGATGTGGCATTAATATAAACAACGTCAAATATATTGTTCACTTTGGTTTGGCTTACCATTTGGTCGAATATTGTCAACAGATTGGTAGAGCTGGGAGAGGAGAAACTTCAATCTCACACGCTATCTTCTACAATTTTGCCCAAGGAGGTACAACTATCAGTAGGTCATTGAGAAAGCAAATGAAAGTCGTTTACGAACAGCACTTTTCACACCGTTTAATGACAATAATGAACAAGTAAGCCCAAAACAGCGAAGTCATTTGTGTTGCACTTTTTGTGCCACTAATTGTCAATGTGAAGAACCATGTTGTGAAGGTCTCAAAGTACCAGATGTTATGGATTGCGAGTCCTCTGAACCAAAGATTCCTGTTCGAAACGTGACCCTATCATCTGATAAAAAGCTTATTCGGAATCTTCTTATTGAGTCTCACGAAAGTCAGTGTTATTTTCTACCACTTCTGACTCCACCTGAATTAGTTACTGGTTTGAATGAGCAAATCATCTCTAAAGTTGTTGAAAATCTTGAATATATTGATTCAGCAAATTACGTTCTTAAAAATTTACACGTAATTAATCTCAAATGTGCTCGAGAAATTGCTGTTATTGTCAAAGAAGTTTTTACTGATGTCGATGACGAGAAAGTACTTCTAGACTTGAAATTTGATGATGGACACACCGAATTGTTGAATTCTAGTCGTGGACCAATTGTGTTTGATGAATATTCAGACTTTTCTGCAAGCTCAGAAGGGGAAAGTTTGGATGATAGTGATAGTGACTATGACTGACTGACTCTAAATAATATAATATACATTCTTATACGTTTTTTTTATTTTTTTGTACATTTTTATACATTACATATTTTTTTGTTTACTTTAAATAATTGAATATAAACTCGTACACGGTGCATTTAAAAAATTAGGACAGTTTCATATAAAGAAAAATCCTCATAATTTACGCAACAGTTTTAATGAGCTAAGTTATAAATTTTTCATCATGAAAAGGCAATTTAATTGCTTTGGGAATGGAAAATCATAATCTTTTGTTATATGATGAGTTTTTATTGCCAATTTTTCTCTATATATCAAATTTTGTCTATTTTTTATGGACACCCTGTACTTCAGCAACTCATAATTATTTACAGTATTTATCTAAGTTCTGTTTCCTTTGTCTTCATCCAATTGACAAATCCTATAATGTCAAGCTTTTTCAAAATACATTTCTCAAATTTTGGGTAGCAGTTGCCTTTTCTCCTTTAACACTTCAGCATTTTTGTATGATTGAGCTAGTTTTTTTACATCAGCAGCAGTTTTAGGTTCTCTTCTGTGTCCTTTGGTGGTCTTAATAGAATGGACTGATTCTGTGTTGTTGACAATTTTCATCAAATTATTAAGAGAATAAGCCTTTGTTTAGCATTCTTCTCATTGACATTGCTTCTCAAGCCTTTCATTAGTTCTTTCAAGAAACCATTAACATGCTCAAGATGTAGGTCTAAACTTATGTTCCTTCCAAGGTAACCTGCTGTGTTGATAATCTACACCAGATAAGCTTGAAGGCCATGTCTGGTAGCAGTTTGATTTGATGGAAAAGTTTGATTAACGAGTGCCAGTATTGATGGTGATTAGTCGCCTTGAATAGATCAATACAAACTTGTAAGTTCTCATGAGTCTTTCCCCATCCCCTTCTCTTATATCATCATTGGTGTTTCTGATGTAGAGATTCATGGTGAACAAAGCTTTCTGATAATCAAATACATAATCGTTTGGGTCGTTATCCTCTTCTTCCTCCTCTTTGTTTTTGTCTTCGATATTGCTTTCTGCTGCTTCTCTACGAATTAGACAACATTTAGATTTGTCTTACCAGTTTCTAGTTATTTATTTTGAAATTAAAAAGGCATGTGAAAGTACTTATTTTTATCATTATTATTATCTTCCGTCAAAATATCACTTAATTAAAAGAGAACTTTTCATAGTTTTTATTACTTTATTGTTAGAAAAGAACTAATTTTTACCATGTGCATGATCAAGTATATTCTCGAAGATTTGAGAACTTCATTCAAAATTTTTTTACCTGTCATAGCCATGTCCTTTCTTTTCATGATTGTTTCTAGCACCTTTCTTCTGGAATGGTTTATGATTGCACTCTCCTAACTCAACTTTCACACAATGATAAAGCTCAGGTGGGGCTTTTTGATTGACTTTTTCGTAATTTTGTCGCACCCTTTGGACTTCGTTGTTGTATTGTATAACATACCTAAAAATAAAGCAGAGCTTGTTAATGCCTGACTTAATTTTGTCATTTCATTTAAAGTATTTCGAATATTATTTCAGTTGCATAGTGAGTTAGAGATAAAGTATTATTATTGAGAATTTAATTTTATTGACTTGGTTAGTTTTTTTTATTCTACTTAATTTACAGTGTGTCCGGAAAAAAGTGGCCACAATTTTATATGAAATTAAATCCTCAAAATCTTTTCTCTTATGGTTTTGAAGTGATAATTTCATCGGCTAGTTCGAAACGCAGGTCACAGGTCACAGGTCAACAGGTCACAGGTCACAGGTCAACAAAGTGCAGACCGGAAAAAAGATAATAAGATCATAACATATACATAACATAACATCAATACATAACGCATTAAATTACAAAAAAGTAATACATGTTATTTAGATATTATAAAATGACAATTGAATAAAATAACAACCTAGTGACACTTACTTACAAAAATAATGACAAAATCATAAAATATGATGCCTAACAAGACAAAAGCACGAAAAATATTTATTATACAAAATGTGATGTGGATGGTGTGAATGGATAAAAAATGGCACCAAACAAAAGCTTGCAATGTCCCTAAGAGAGTGGTTTTAGAAGGATGGAACTAATTAATTATTCAGTTATTATTTTAATGACTTAATGACAATTTTTGACAAAAATGTTGACAGAATCACAAAATATCATGTCTTACAAGAGAAAAACACCAAAAATATTTAGCATACCGAATGTGATGATAACAATATGGCTGGATATAAAATTACACCAATCAGAAGCTCGTGAGTTCTCCGAGAAGGTAGTTTTAGAGCGATGAGTTTTATTATATGTAACCATCATATAACATTACAAACATTACAATATGTAATATACCTGTTATACTTATACGTATAATATGGTTTCAAATATTTTCTGGTCTGCGTTATACACGGCGCAAACTGTGAAAGATCGATAAAAGCACATGGTTAAATTTTGATGTTTGAAATGGTTTTATATGGATGAAATTGCTTGAGAATTATGTTTTTGATAATTCTTTGTGTATTCCAAACATTTTCCTCTGCAATGACATTGATTAGAGTCAACCTGTCATCACTGACCTGTGACCTGTGACCTGCGACCTGTGACCTGTGACCTGCGTTTCGAACTAGCCGTAATTTCATTTGAATTTTTTTGTGTATTTAAGGTAAATCAATATACGTCTTGAATGGGAACACAAATCTTGAAGATTTTACTTTAGACAAATGTTTGTTTGCTTTTTTCCGGACACACTGTATAATCATAGCTTGTTAATATTTTGAGAATAGTAGATCCTTACTGCTCGATAATAGAGTCTATTGCTGATTTTATCCACTCAATCCTTGCATCTTTTGTATCTTCGAGTTCAGTAAAGTGCTGGATCGTCTGAAAAAGAAATAAAAATTAAAGATAAAAGCATAAATTAAAGTTTTTTAAAGATCTGTGGTTCAATCGATTGTGCGTTTTTGTTCTTCCTTTTTGAGGTCAATAAAGATCAAAAGTGACATGACTTTTAAGGTAGACCGCTGCAAAGAGATTTTTCCTTACCTCGCTAAATGTTCTTTTCAAGTGCCAGTCAGCAAACATAGGGTGTAGGCCTTCTAGTCTATCATATTTCGTATCGCCAAAGGTATGAATATTTTGCCTATTGTTTTATCATTTACACTTGAGTATTGTCTAAAAATTTAAAATCATCTAGTATGTCCACTTGGTTTTGAATGGTTGGAAGGATTGAAAAGTTTTCATAATATTCTTTAGGTTGATTGTCTAGAATACAATGAAAAAATTATAGATCAGTTTTTTAATTTTTCGATTTGTTAAGCATGGGGAAAAGCATAAATTTGAGCCTGATAAAAAATATTGCCAAGTATAACTATTTCCCAAAAGTTAAAAGGTGATACAAAAGACATGTAGGTTACACCAAACATTTGGTTATCTATTTGCAAAACAGCTCTACCAAAATAAAACACTTTCCTTGAGATTGAAGCACAGGGTCTTTAGCTGCAACACTGTTCATCCAGTGGAGAGTTTCGTTTGGATTATTGATTTCTTGGCGTCGAGTCCAGAGCTCAATATCAAAATTGTCACTGGTCAGCTGAAATTTAAAAAAATTGATTTTAGAAAGATAGCTGCCCTTTTTTCATAAAAATGATTCCTAAAGTATAGATTTTGCAACATCAAAGGAAAGAATTCAAAATTTGAAAAATATTTCTCGTCAAAATAATACAAGGTACTCAGGCTTATTCTCTTTGTTCTTTTCTATCTTCTCCTTCCATCTTTTTACTTCTTCATCGTGATTTTTAGCTAGCTTTTTGTTTTTTCGTGATCGCAGTCGATTATAAGTTAGTAAAACCAATTTTGTTAAACCATTTAAACACTCTTCTCGTTGTTCTACCAGCAATTAGAAGTTGGTCGTTTCGGTGCGCGAGAAGGATTGGTTTATTTCTTGGGTACCTGTGTGATTGAAGAGTGATGAGTGTTTTACTACCAATCAATAATTGAAACCTCTAAAAGCTTTGTCTGCTACAATTGGACAAATTTTGAAAAGTGAGTTAGTTCTTCATTCAACAAAACAAACATTCAACAACACTCAATAATCGAAGAAAAATCTTTGAATAGTTGAAAATTGATTATGACTTACCTAGCTTTTAACAATATACCATAAACAGTAGCTTTTGTCCCAAACTTCACATTTTCTTCACCGCAACCAAAAGCCCCATTGATTATAGTTGAAAGGAGGGGACATAATTGATCTAGCTCCTGGCATATTTTTTTTCTCGTCAACACTTGTTAAAGCTTCGACACTGGTGTCTTTAATCTTTGGACTCGCTGAATATGCTGTGGAAAGTTCTTTCTTGCATATTTCAGAGATTGCTTTGAGGTCGAGCCCATTGTATGTAGCATTTGTATAAGAATGTTGTTCTTAGAAAGAAAAAAATTGGCAAATATGATTTTTCGCAGAAAGATTCGAATTAAAGTTTTTTAAGTGGGTTGTGATTATTCTGAGATTTGATTGTATTGTATTTTACAGCACAAAACATACATTTTTTGGGGAGGGGGGGGTCAAAAAATTATTTTTGTTAGCTGGGAATCTTTTCAAAACTTAAAAACATAGGGGGTCCTAACAAGATCCAGGGGCGGGGTCCATAAAATCACCTGAAAGTAACTTACAGCTGGAATGGGATCGTGTTCATTCCTTTTTCTCTTTTCGACGACAGGACATACCCAAGAGTATCGGATTTCATCTTTTTCTCTGTTAGATTTTATGTGTTGTTCACATTTTAAATGGATGCTATCCTCACCGGATAAAGACTCAAATTCAATGCCGATTTGTTTCAAATCTTCGATCAATTCTGGATGATTTAAAGATTTTTTCTAGATTCACGTAATTTAAATTGTACACCACACAATCTACAAGAACGTGCTGAATTTGATGACACGCCTTCAGCCATTTATATGTGTCTTAGATTTTCATGGTGACATTTTCAGATTTCAGATTTTGAGACATTACTTACACGCATTATTCAAAATTATGTTTCAATTGTGTAGGAGAACAATAATTGATGTGAGAAAATCTGAGAGATCTTCTCGAGAGAAAACTACACATGCATAAAAAAAATATTTTTAGACAACATGTGTTTTACATTTCCCGTCATAACTCCATCGCAGAGAAATCTTTTTTGTAATCAAATTTTTTCTAACCAATCAGCATTCATTTTTTCAAAGGAGGGCATTCTTTTACGTGGTTGTTTTGTGCCTGATAAATTATCTTCTATTTTGAATTTTGATGCTTTGTATGTTAGGCCATTTCCAAAAACATATTTGAAAGAATTCAAAACATAAACAAAATAAAGTTTCAAAATGGCGTTTCAGCACATTTTAGAGAAGGAATTTATTAGGATTTTGAAAGTGTTTTGGTTGATTTTGAACAATTAACTTATTTGAAAAACGTCGTAAAGACATATTGTATGAAGCTAAAGTATTGTTTTTGATTTATTGTTTAACGTTATAGCTTTTAGGTTTAATTTCGGCTTCGTGTACAAGAAGTAATCCTAGATAAATTGTGTTCAACTTGCAAAGCTCGTAAGTTACTTCCCTGCTCTTGCTTCAAGCATTTCGTGCTTCATATTTGTTTACATTTTGATTCCGCCATTTTTAAAGGGACTTTTCACATAAATTATGCTAATTATGCTCGCATACGTAACAAACGAGCGCGATATCTGAATTTTCGTTGTTTTCAGTGTTGATAAGCTACCGAGTTTACTTGTACTAAGCCAGATATTCAGTCACAACTTACCATCAGATTTTACCAAGTGACTGTCCTAGGCTATTCTTTAATGTAGCTTGTATTGTTAAATAAAAAAGTTTGAATGAATACTTTTTGGTGAAATTTACCTAATAATGATGTAGTTGAGATATCCTTCGTCGGATATTAATGTTTCGTTAATTTCTAGAGTGTACGGTTCCAACTCGCTGCAAATCAAAAATTCCACATCCATCTTAGACACCAATCTGCCACCTCTTATTTGCATCTAAAAGAGGTAGTATTGAGTAAAATCTGTCATGATAAATTCAGACTTCAAATGGTTTTCAATCACTACTAAAGTATATATAATATATAGTCATGTATAGAAATATATAAACAAGGGGGGATAATTATATCAATTACTTACATCATTTGAAAGGACTAAGGTGTCCTCTATGACTCCGATTATTTCAGCCATTTTATAAATTTTTAACTCTTCGTCTCCGCGGGTCTCCAAATACCGATAGAAGACACTCAACATCTGAGCGTTTACAATAGTATCCACAAGGATTTTCATCATTTTTACGAATATAGTTATTGCATCATAAAACGCTTTCCTCGAGTGGAAGTCTCATGAAACTAATCTGGCAAGTCTGAAAAATAAGGCTGAAGTTTCCGTCTTTGGGATGGCGTTCGTCTTTGGGATGACATCAGTCATCATTGTTGTTGCAGATGTTTCTTTTGGTGGTGGTTTCTTTTGTTCCTCAACTGCATCTGTATTGAATTTCCGCACATTGTTCAAAAGTACGGTGAGTTCGTCGTCTTCAACAGCATCAACAAATTTCGTAATTAATCGCCTCACCATTCGAAGGATCTTCCCTTCAACGTTAATCGTTAACGACATGGCAAATTCTCCAAGTTTGTCCATTTGAATCTTCAAAATTTCATTATCAATCAAGAGTCTAAGTTCTTCTGCATCGACTTAAGGACCGGTCGTGGTTAACTCTTCATCTTCAACTTGACTCATTTTGTCTGATGTAATAACAAAACACGATATTTAACCCACTGAACTCAAACACTGTTTATAATCTCAATGTTTTGATCTTTTGATGCATGGAATCGACACCAATTGAAACAAAGTGGATATTAGTAAGTAATAACAATAAACATAACCCCTGTCTTTCCAGTTGATATGTGGGTTTTATAAACCAATACACCATGTAAACATAATTCTTCAAACAAATAAAAATTTCTTGTAGTGTTTTACATCAACTAATTCCAGTTATTTATCGGCGGTGCCATATATTAAAAGTGCTATTCAAAGGTTAAATGGGGTAGAGACTGAATAAGTTGGACACAGTTACAATCAACATAAAAGGGGTTGCGGAACGACCGTTCCGTTTTCGCAAAGCGAAGAAATTTCGACACTAACAAATTATTTTTATAAGTCAAACTTTGTTTTCCAACTCAACTCTTTCTTTTTTATAAGAATTTTATAATAACAATACGAGGCTCAAAAATTAAATACGCCGGGTTTTGAGCAATTCAAAAACAATTTCAGGCTCAAAGTGAAAGGACAACCAAACCTTTTAAAAAATTTACTGGTTCTTATAAAAAACAGTGCAGGTGACAAAAAAGAACACACATGTTTCTTGTGCAATGGCTGAATGACCAACAACAAAGATATTACATTAGGCTTTAGGCTGGTAGTTTATCTGAATAAATTGAAAGACTTTTATCCCATCTTTTTGTGACTTTTTGAAACAATTACTTAGCTCTCTATAAAACTTTTACAAAGACTGATTTATCAACAACTCAAAAATTATATTATACATTTCCCTTCAAAATTTAAAAGAAAATAGTGCGTAGTTTGAAAGATGAACTTGAGCTTTTCAGCCATTAGAACCTAGTATACAATCTCTCAAAATGTGCTACCTCTTTATGATATCATTCATTCACTTCAAATGTAGTATCAATTTTCCGAAAAGGAATCAGCAGCCTAGCAATAATTTCCAGTAACTTATCAAGACTAGTGAGATTTTTTGCGTGATGAAATTTTGTCCTTTTGTGAGTCTATTTTTGCGATATTGTGTGTTCGGCATGTTCCCAATGTTTCATTTATAAAATCAATCCAAACCAGTCCAAACTAATTTTTTCAAGAACCTTGCCTTGCAAAATAAAATTCAAAAACTTCTATAATTCATATAAGTATATTAAAGTAATTACTATTTTACTAATAACTATTACTAATTATCATTACTATTTATTAGACGGTAATAATAACAAGCGTTATCTACAATCTCACGTCAAAAAGTTTATGAAAATATAAGTTGATTCGCCAGTAAAAAACACTTTTTTGTGAAAGATACCTATCTTGCTCGAAAATATATTCGAGCTAGTATCAAAAGTAACATATAGGTACTTTTATCATTTAAGTTGTCTTTTGGGCTAAAGTCATCAATCATGCTTTTGTTATCACTTTATCGTACAAATAAATATCGGCATTATTCTAATTGATGATGATCAAGCTCCAATGTTAAACAAAAATCTCTCGAGAGTTAGCAAGTGATAATGGCATCAACAATCAATCAAGCCAAATCAAAATGATTCCATTATCAAATTAATATTGAAGAAATCTTCAATGACGAAAATAGCAACTAGTAATTATCATTTTGATTCTGCTTTCCAGTACAGTCTTCTCTTTTGTCTCGTAAACATTGCAGGAACTGGCACAATTTATATTCAGCAGGACCATTTTATTATTCTCCATCAATCACAATCCGTTCATACAGTCATAATGCTATGTATATTTTGGTTTTATGCTGCTTCTTTGTTGTGCACGTTCACCCACCAAAAATCTGAAACACTGCTGATTCAGCCAGTCGACCGATCAGTAGTTAAAAGTCACCCATCACATCAATCAAGCTCCTTCACCTGAACCCTGAAGACAGAAGAGATGAAAATAATTATAGTTCGAGTAAAATGGAATAAACACACGACCCATATGAATAAAAATAAGCCTGTGGAAAGAAAACATGGCCATATGATATCCATGAAACACATGTAGTCGCGTGGCTGAGGTCGAAAAAAGTGGCTAGAAAATGATTTTCGTGATACACCTCTTAGAACTAACTTTTTTTGGTGGAAACTCGCGAATTAGTATATGTAGATTCCAAAATCAAAAAGTTTCCACGATATTATCGTGCAAGTAACGACTAATTGGCGATTTTTTGCGTTTCCAGGCAAAATTGCAAGGCCTGGAAATTCATGATTTTTGGGGGGTCTTCAAATTAAAAAAAAAAACCTATATCACATGATAGAGCTCTTCAAACTGAGAAAACTGGAAAATGAAACGCAGAAAAAAAGACTGGGCCCAGACATCTGGAAGAAGCGGGAAAAAAGCAAAGGAGATAAAGTTTTGGTACTATTACTATTATTTGTACAAAAGTTGCAATTTTCATAAAAGATCTTACATTATAGTACTCAAAACATAGATTATATTCTATTAAAATAAGTAATTTATGAAACAAATACTTCAAATAGTGCTAAACTAATTTTAACCCCATCCAACACGAAGCAAAGTCGATATTTCGCCATTCCACCGGCTCATTTTCAGAAATTTTCGTACATATTCAGATTTTTTTACGCCACGCGCAGATCTAGAGAAAGAATGCTACACTCCCTATTCGGGCGCTTCGTGCCCTCAAAACGGTCGTTCCGCAATTATCTTCATATTTGTAAAATAGTATCTGTCTTTAACATAAAACGTCCGTCTTCCCCGTGCGTTGACGTTGATTCTGTCGCTCGTCCCTGGAGGCTTCTGCTTATTTGGACCCCCCGTCCATTCGTGAGACAAGTAGGAGTTATGATTATTTAACTTGTTCAATGCAGGGAAAAGCTCACCCTCCTTTCTCTTTTTATAAGACCGGATTTTTTGCTGATGACAACTCACTTTCTGCTTTTGCAAAATGCATTCTCCAAGTCTTGCAAACCCTAGAACTTGAAACTGTGAATTTACTCGAGTGGTTTAGAGTAAATTCCATTGCAGCAAACCCAGGAAAATTTCAACTGATGCTTCTCGGGAATGTAGGAAATATTGATCATATTAAATTGAATATTGGTAATGTAACTCTAGAAGCGAAAACTGTTGTTAAACTTCTAGGCGTTAAAATAGATTGTAAGTTGAAATTTTCTGAACATGTCAAGACACTGTGTAAATCAGCATCCAACAAAGTTAAGGCCTTATTTCGGATAAGACCATATTTAAATATCAACAGCGCCAAAAAACTATCAGAGGCCTATATTTTGTCAAACTTTAATTACTGCCCTTTAATCTGGATGTATGGCTGCAAAGGCAACGATACCCTCATTAACAAAGTCCACGCGAGGGCGTTGCGAGCAGTCTATTTTGATTTATCTACTAAACAAGGATGCCAGTGTTTCCATACATGTTAAGAATGTTAAGAATCTTCTCTTTCTTCTCCGTGCAGTATATAATATTATTTGGAGAGAAAGCCCAAGTTTTTTTATGGGATATGTTTACTCGAACAAAGTCGCCATATATACTTCGTTCTGGAAATAGGAGAATTCTTTTACCCAATGTAGGCAAAACCAAAACCTACGGACTAAACTCCTTAGTCGTGGTAGTCTTCTTTGGAATTGCCTGCCTTCTGAAATCAAAGCTACCGATTCTCCTAAACTTTTCAAAATTAAACTCCAAAGCTGGTCGGGTGAAAATTGTACCTGCAAAATTTGTGCATAATCTCCATTGACTTTTTAATTTTTTATTACTTTATTTATTTTTAAATAGTTTTTACTAGTGTTGGTTTTTATTAGTTTTGTATTTATATGAAGCTATTTTGTTACCAACAGAAAATAAAAAGTTAATAATAATAATAAATTCTGTATGCAGTCCGGTCCTTCACCTTTACAGAGACAAAGTTTTGACTTTGAAATTGGTATTGATGATTTAAGTCAACTTATACGCTGATACTGAATTAAGTTATTATCCCAAAATACTTTTAATTTTTCAATTTTTATCAAATGTTAATTAAACGTTTTATTAAAACGTTTTCAGGGAATTGTTGCTTTGGATACTGTAGGATCGTTTGATCCATATGTACAAGAACTCCACCGTCTCTATTTGCTTCCGGTAATTTACGGAGGATTTGATTGGCATTCATTGGCACAATACCGCATGTTCGAAATCCTAGAGATAAAGCTTAGATCTTTATAAGTGCTATTTAATCTCAACATGAGGGTGCAATTTTACCAAAACTTAAAAACACATTAAGATTAATTTTTCCTCCAGATTTCAGAACAGAACGGAGTTTAATGCAACCCTCTTTTCACTTCAATTTCGGGTAAGGTTTTTAAGCCAGTTTCTATGTGAAAAAAAAACCTTACACCTACCTGAAACAAGGCATCTTTAAGTTTCACTTTTACTATACGTTTGCTTTAGTAACGATGGAAAGGTCTGCTTTGGTATAGCCTTTGTATAACGCGTGTATCTTCTCCATCTCTCTAGGGTATTGCTCTATGTAACCTTTAACGGGCGAAAGACAGACACGTCCAGTGGTTGTGTTAGATGAGTTGAAACTGTTGGATGTTTGGCAGAAAGCAGGTTTTGAACCAGATCGTGAATGTTGGCTTATCGAACCAACCACTTTGAGTGCTCTCGTAAATGGCGCCTAAAATAACAAATTAATTTAGATACAATCAAGGCTGAACTATGAAAAGGTCAACCAATCGAAAGACTCGTGGAGCTCCATTAAAAAAAATAGATTCGTGCGAGTTTCACAAATCTTAATAAGAACATAGTCATTTTCTATTTGGTAACAAGAATAACTGGTTTTTTGTTCGACCTAAATTGAAACTTTAAGGTAGAAATAGAATTTTAGCTTCAAATGTGCGCAAAATAACATGAAACTCTCGAATAGGACATTTATGTTCATATAGAGGTAAAGTCTGAAAAAGTATAAAAATACATTGAGAGTATTTCGCCCTCAATTTCGGCTATTTCTTAAGAATAGTTGACCCTCAGCCAAACTATTCTTATATAAAAAAGTGTGTATGGGATGGGATGGAAAGACTTCCACCGTAAACTTTATCGTATTTGTGTTACAATAATAAATGGCTACAAACCTTCTGGACCATTTTCTTTCCAAGTTGTCCAACAATTTCCAGCCTTATATACCACCATCGGCGGAATATAGTGACCAGCTGCATTTCCACAAAACATAATGGAAAACGCTTGCTTCGAGTTAGGCATGATGTTTTCAACACAACGTAAACCAAGTTTGTTCAATGACCTTCAAGGAGAAAGCAAATACTCTTCTGATGAGGAAAGGTACATAGAATTGTGTACAGTTGTGCCTAACGGCAGAGGTGATTTTCTATCAAAAAACAACTTTCAGGTAAGTCTAGGCCCGCGGTTCTATAGTGTGTAAAATCAATATAATTTTCAGAAAACATTAGCCAACAGAAAACTCACAGATCATTGACTGAGTAAAGATGGTACTAAGATGAACATTACCTACAGAGGTGTTACCTTATTTTCCCCCTTACTTTCCCTAAAGCAAAAAATAAGGTGGTATGCTAATGGTATGCTCTAATTGATGACGTCATCAAAACTGAATATTAGATTTTTGGAGGATTGGCAAACTAATCTACCTCAGGTCTGGATCGAATGGTCAATCTTAAAGAAATTACTTTGATATGACGTCAGCAAAAATAAAGACAATAGGGGATGTTAAAATTTTTTGCCTAGTTTTGCTGACGTCGTAAATGTAAAATACACAAAGCCCTTACTATGTTCCGTTGGGGACAATCGGTAAAGTTGGTCTCATCGAAATTGAATATGTGTGTTGGTGGTATTCTGTCAAGTGTCAAGTTGCGAAAATACTCCTTAACTTCTGCAGGTCTAATCTTGCCACGGGCAGGCTTGACATTATCAGCTAGACGGGTAGTTAAATGCCATCGTCCACAAAAAAGATTTCACCCAATCCACGCCTGGCATGTTATCATTTTTTCCAAAAACCTTAGAAAGACGGTAAATACAAAATCACGAAAAAGAATGGACACCCGTGTCGCATCATTAAATATGAAAAGGGGAGATGCCATCCAAAATTATATCAGCTGGCTTTTTTGCGCCGAAAACAATAGACTTTCTATTCCCATTAGAATTTAATCGGAAATTTTCATCCCCACTGAGTGAACAAGTTCCACTGAGGCACTGAGACAGGGGTGTCAATGATACACCTGTACTTTGCCTGATATAAAAATGGGAATTGAGATTGTGTGTATAAATAATAGGACGTATATTTCATTTGCTTTGGGGGGATTCTCTTTTGGAAAGAGAAAGCAAGAAGTTCTTGCGGCAGAGTTTCTCTAAAAATTTCCCGTGTTTCATATATAATGGTTATGAGCACAAGATTATGATATATTGTATATTCAACAGTATTAATAGATGATGGTTCATCATTCGTTCTATTAAATGTATCATATGTTCTGAGGGATAAGAACTAAGGAACCATCCACTTAGCTTTATGTTATAAACCTTAATCATTAGCTATTGGTGGATTAAGATATCAATGGTGCATACCTTATACCGCAGAACATTGGAGGCCAGAATGAGATGGTCATTACGAATCGTTTAATAATTTATAGATCTTACCAATAATGAATGAACTATCTGTTTAATTTGGTCTGATTCATTTTTGATGTTGCTAGTTTGGCTGTAAAACACGAATGAGAGTCAAAAAAGACTCGTGGTTCGAGCTTTCCGAGTCTTATTGTTTTGTTGAGCATGTGATTTTTGGTGGTATTGTTTTATGTTTTTAAAGTTATTTGATTGGTTGAGAGAGTGAGAAAGTGATTACGCAATTCCAGTTCTTATTGTTTTCTTTTTTCTTTTTGATTTGATTGGTTGAGGGTTTATTCTGTTATGTGATTGGTCTAAATTCGTTTATTTCATCTCCATGTGATTAGATTGGTGGAATCTCTTGTGTGTTTATATTCTTTTTAGGATACATTTACTATAAGCACACAAGGAAAGATGGTGAAGTTGATAGTGTAAGAGCTTGTTCATTTAGTTGTCTAATGATTTTTTCATTATTTGGATATGGTTTAATAATTGTAGGAATATGATGAAGTTTTGTGTTCGGGGCATTGTTCGTAAGTACATCTATGCTTACTATCTATAAGCATATCAATTGGGTGTGGTTTTTCAATTGAGTAGGAGTGCGGTGAGTGTGTAAAGCTAGAGAGTTTTTAATAAGCATATATGCATGGTTATCGTTTGTATGCATATCATTCAGGTGTGGTTTCACAATTGAGTAGGAGTGTGGTGAGTGTTAGCTGGAGTGTTTTTATAAGCATATTGGTATGGTTCTCATTTATAAGCATATCATTTCGGTGTGGCTTTTTAAGCCTATTGGTATGATTATTTTCTATAAGCATATGTCATTTTCATTTGCTGTAGCGTTTATTAAGTAAGTTCAGTGTATTTTCTGATAAGTTCTGGTAGCTCTTACAGAGAACTAACAGAAAGCTATTTATCAAAAAGTGTTTGTTTAAATTTTCTGGTATTTTGAGAAAAGAAAGACGTCAAATGACGTCACATACAAATTAAAAAATTTGAAAAAAGGTAATGAGAAAATGTGTCTTACAATACCATAGAAAACTGACTCATACGTTTGAGCAGAACAAGTTTTAGAAAAAC
>NW_027103324.1:0-1336 GCF_902728285.1 Clytia hemisphaerica
TTTAGTTTTATAAGAAACCCCTTCTGCTACTGCAGGCGAAACTTCGAACAAGTCATTATTTTTAACCAATCTATTATGTATGATATTTTTTGAGAACTTTTTTATTCGTTTTTATTTCAGCTGATAACAAGTACCATTACCTCAGATAAATATCGCTACTTGACTGACGTCAAAGTGTTTAATATCTCCTTCATGGCACAAAAAATGACTATATTACCACAAAAATGCGCATCTGACAAGGCTACAAACACACAATATGGGTGTGGTGTTCGTTGGGAGATCTTGGGAAGGTCAAAATCTGTCGGTAAGTACCTTATCGGGGAAAACTTCGTCGGGGAAAAGTGACGAAATTTTGGCCAAGTGACGAATATTTTTCCCCGACGAAAATTTTCCCCGGCCTTAATGCGTTTACCAACTACCAGCAAGTTACGAATATTTTTCCCCGACGAAAATTTTCCCCGACGAAATTTTCCCCGATAAGGTATATTTGCGTCCCATTGACTCTCGCTAATTCGAACTCGAATGGGGAATCTTATTTATTCGAATTGCAGAGAGATTCGAATTACAGAACGTATATTAGGGTTTCTTCTTGAGCGGGACTGGGAATAAGTTCGAATTATAGAAATGTTCGAATTAGTTGGATTAAGTAACAGTCTGCATATCCGTAGTGCCAATCACTCATTTTTCGGAGGTCTTTTAAATTAACCTTTGTTCGTTCATTCTTTCGTTCGTTCGTTCGTCTTTTAGCTTTTCTCGGGATCGGTCCATTAATTTTTTGCAAAATGACAGTACTCAAAAAGTGAAAAATGTCTTCTTTATTTTTTTTCTGATTTTTTACATAAAGACATGGGAGGGGGCGAGGTTTTTCTGGAAAATTTAATTATCCTGACTTTTTTCTGGGTCACCCGGTATTACATTAACTTTTAGGTAGGTCCATTTAGCATGTAGCTTGTTCCATGTTTTTTTGGCTGGGTCGAAATTCAGCCTTGGGTTTACTTTGGTTTTTGGTTTTTGGTTTTCCAGAGGTTATAGAGCCGCCTTAGAATTCTTATTATCCTAGAATCTAGAATGCCATGTTTAAAACAGATTTTTGATAGGGTTTGTAGGAGACATAGCTTCAAATTACTAACTTTGAATCAAACCTATCAAACACCTGTTTATTTCTGTAAATCATAACATGAAGAGTAGAGAGAAATATTTGGAATGATTTAAAAAAATGGATCTGAGATTGAGAATTCTGTTCAGTATTTGGACAAAAACTTGTCTTAAAAATTTCTGTATAATTCAAGTTCCATCCATTATCTGCTCATTTATTTTTAATAACAAAAGCTTTCCA
>NW_027103325.1:0-1445 GCF_902728285.1 Clytia hemisphaerica
TTTGTATTTATATTGGTATAAGATTAACATTAGTACACCTGTTGTTATAACGATATTGTGCTTGACACGTACTGTATGTTCTAAGAATTTACTTCCAGTTTCTACATACACTGCTGAAAGCAACCTGTTTCAGATATCAAATTTCTTCTTGTTAGCTTGGACACACATATTTGTATATTCTAAGAATTTACTTCCAGTTTCAACATACACTGCTGAAAAATCTGTTTCAGATATCAGATTTTTTGCTTGTTAACTTGGACACATGTCTTTTATAAGGACAAACTGTAAAAGAACATAAGACCATAAGCTTTCGATGGCTAAAATGTTGCACAATGAAATAACCCCTGGGATAATTTAGAACTTCTGACAATGAATCAATAAAGCAATCAGCATTAGCTTTTGGGCTAATTGATAAATTCATTCGAATATTTCAATTCGGGGGATGGGTATAGACTTCCAGACTATATTCTGAGCCCTATTGGACCATTCTTGGACTTTTGGATCCTCAGATCCTAAGGTGGTAAGTCTTAAGTCTAGCGTTAAAACTCAGAGTTAAAACTCTTTCAACCTAATTTAGAGCGCTTCCAAATTGTTTGTGGTTGCAAGATTTTCATGGGAATTTCCCTTTTTTCTAAAATATTATGACTTTGATTGTCTTTGAAAATAGCGCTCCGCAACGCTTACGTCATAATTATTACTTTTCACTTTTTTTGACATTTGTACGAGTTGCAATCCCACAATTCAATGCGGCTCAATTAAAGATACGTGCAAGTTGTTACATATCTTTTGTCAAATGATACAATTAAAGTACAAAAAAGATTAACGCAAAGGTTGATGGGATTGGAACTCGTACAAACACATCGAGAGTAATGATTATGTCAGAAATAAAATTTATTTTTAGATTCAGCGTGGTGTGCTATTGAAAATGCCGATATCTGCTCTTCTGGGGTCTAATATTACGAGAAAAGCCGAAAAATTTGAAGAAAACAACTTTTTCTGACCACTTTGAAGCATTAATTGATAAATTTATTTGAATATTTCGATTCGGGTGAGGTTTATAGACTTCCAGACTATATTCCGAGCCCTATCGGGTCATTCTTGGACTTTTGGATTCTAAGATCCTAAGAAAAAAAAAACATCATTTCGAGTTTCTTTTATCTCACCGTTTTTTAAGACTTATTTTTGGAAAATGCAAATATATGTTGCGGTATAATTGGGGTTGATTGGAATGAATGTGGAAAAATTGACAAAAATTGATTGATAAATTAACTTGAAAATTGAAATAAGGAGAAATTGACTCCTTGAAAATTGGCTAAGTTGACAAATCAAACTTAGGAAAAATTGAAAATTATTTAGAAAAATTGAAATGCGGAGGAATTTACTCCTTGAAAATTTGGCTAAGTTGACAACTCAAACTTAGAATAATCTAGGGTAAATGTTGTTTA